>NC_082718.1:108314964-108324964 GCF_030144855.1 Hypanus sabinus
TCTCTATGTGTGTGACTGTGTGCATGTGTGTATCTCTGTGTGTGTGTCTCTATGTGTGCGTCTGTGTGTCTGTTTGTATCTCTGTGTGTGTGACTCTATGTGTGCGTCTGTATGTCTGTGTGTATCTCTGGGTGTGTGTCTCTATGTGTGTGTCTGTGTCCATGTGTGTATCTCTGGGTGTGTGTCTGTGTCTGTGTGCATGTGTGTATCTCTGGGTGTGTGTCTCTATGTGTGTGTCTGTGTGCATGTGTGTATCTCTGGGTGTGTGTCTCTATGTGTGTGCCTGTGTGTATCTCTGGGTGTGTGTCTACGTCTCTGTGCATATATATATCTCTATGTGTGTGTCTGTGTGTATCTCTGGGTGTGTGTGTGTCTCTATGTGAGTGTCTGTGTGCATGTGTGTATCTCTGGGTGTGTGTCTCCATGTGTGTGTCTGTGTGCATGTGTGTATCTCTTGGTGTACGTCTCTATGTGTATGTCTGTGTGCATGTGTGTATCAGGTTGTGTGTCTCTATGTGTGTGTCTTTGTGCATGTGTGTTTCTCTGGGTGTGTGTCTCTCTCTCTGTGTCTCTGGGTGTGTGTCTCTATGTGTGTGACTGTGTGCATGTGTGTATCTCTGTGTGTGTGTCTCTATGTGTGCGTCTGTGTGTCTGTTTGTATCTCTGGGTGTGTGTCTCTATGTGTGTGTCTGTGTCCATGTGTGTATCTCTGGGTGTGTGTCTGTGTCTGTGTGCATGTGTGTATCTCTGGGTATGTGTCTCTATGTGTGTGTCTGTGTGGAGGTGTGTACCTCCGGGTGTGTGTGTGTCTTTGTGCATGTCTGTATCTGTGTGTGTGTGTGTGTGTGTGTGTGTGTCTGTGTGTCTGTGTGCATGTGTGTATCTCTGGGTGTGTGTCTGTGTCTGTGTGCACGTGTGTATCTCTGGGTGTGTGTGTGTGTCCGTGTGCATGTGTGCATCTCTGGTTGTGTGTCTCTATGTGTGTGTCTGTGTGCATGTGTGTATCTATGGGTGTCTGTCTCCATGTGTGTGTCTGTGTGCATGTGTGTATCTCTCTTTATGTGTGTGTCTGTGTGCATGTGTGTATCTCTTGGTGTACGTCTCTATGTGTATGTCTGTGTGCATGTGTGTATCTCTTGGTGTACGTCTCTATGTGTATGTCTGTGTGCAAGTGTGTATCAGGTTGTGTGTCTCTATGTGTGTGTCTTTGTGCATGTGTGTTTCTCTGGGTGTGTGTCTCTCTCTCTGTGTCTCTAGGTATGTGTCTCTATGTGTGTGTCTGTGTGGAGGTGTGTACCTCCGGGTGTGTGTGTGTCTTTGTGCATGTCTGTATCTGTGTGTGTGTGTGTGTGTGTGTCTGTGTGTCTGTGTGCATGTGTGTATCTCTGGGTGTGTGTCTCCATGTGTGTGTCTGTGTGCATGTGTGTTTCTCTCTTTATGTGTGTGTCTGTGTGCATGTGTGTATCTCTTGGTGTACGTCTCTATGTGTATGTCTGTGTGCATGTGTGTATCAGGTTGTGTGTCTCTATGTGTGTGTCTTTGTGCATGTGTGTTTCTCTGGGTGTGTGTCTTTGTGCATGTGTGTTTCTCTGGGTGTGTGTCTCTATGTGTGTGACTGTGTGCATGTGTGTATCTCTGTGTGTGTGTCTCTATGTGTGCGTCTGTGTGTCTGTTTGTATCTCTGTGTGTGTGACTCTATGTGTGCGTCTGTATGTCTGTGTGTATCTCTGGGTGTGTGTCTCTATGTGTGTGTCTGTGTCCATGTGTGTATCTCTGGGTGTGTGTCTGTGTCTGTGTGCATGTGTGTATCTCTGGGTGTGTGTCTCTATGTGTGTGTCTGTGTGCATGTGTGTATCTCTGGGTGTGTGTCTCTATGTGTGTGCCTGTGTGTATCTCTGGGTGTGTGTCTACGTCTCTGTGCATATATATATCTCTATGTGTGTGTCTGTGTGTATCTCTGGGTGTGTGTGTGTCTCTATGTGAGTGTCTGTGTGCATGTGTGTATCTCTGGGCGTGTGTCTCTATGTGTGTGTCTGTGTGTATGTGTGTATCTCTGGTTGTGTGTCTCTATGTGTGTGTCTTTGTGCATGTGTGTATCTCTGGTTGTGTGTCTCTATGTGTGTGTCTGTGTGCATGTGTGTATCTCTCTTTATGTGTGTGTCTGTGTGCATGTGTGTATCTCTTGGTGTACGTCTCTATGTGTATGTCTGTGTGCATGTGTGTATCAGGTTGTGTGTCTCTATGTGTGTGTCTGTGTGCATGTGTGTATCTCTGTGTGTGTGTCTCTATGTGTGCGTCTGTGTCCATGTGTGTATCTCTGGGTGTGTGTCTGTGTCTGTGTGCATGTGTGTATCTCTGGGTATGTGTTTCTATGTGTGTGTCTGTGTGGAGGTGTGTACCTCCGGGTGTGTGTGTGTCTTTGTGCATGTCTGTATCTGTGTGTGTGTGTGTGTGTGTGTGTGTGTGTGTGTGTGTGTCTGTGTGTCTGTGTGCATGTGTGTATCTCTGGGTGTGTGTCTCCATGTGTGTGTCTGTGTGCATGTGTGTATCTCTCTTTATGTGTGTGTCTGTGTGCATGTGTGTATCTCTTGGTGTACGTCTCTATGTGTATGTCTGTGTGCATGTGTGTATCTCTTGGTGTACGTCTCTATGTGTATGTCTGTGTGCATGTGTGTATCAGGTTGTGTGTCTCTATGTGTGTGTCTTTGTGCATGTGTGTTTCTCTGGGTGTGTGTCTCTCTCTCTGTGTCTCTAGATATGTGTCTCTATGTGTGTGTCTGTGTGGAGGTGTGTACCTCCGGGTGTGTGTGTGTCTTTGTGCATGTCTGTATCTGTGTGTCTGTGTCTGTGTGTCTGTGTGCATGTGTGTATCTCTGGGTGTGTGTCTCCATGTGTGTGTCTGTGTGCATGTGTGTATCTCTCTTTATGTGTGTGTCTGTGTGCATGTGTGTATCTCTTGGTGTACGTCTCTATGTGTATGTCTGTGTGCATGTGTGTATCAGGTTGTGTGTGTCTTTGTGCATGTGTGTTTCTCTGGGTGTGTGTCTCTCTCTCTGTGTCTCTGGGTGTGTGTCTCTATGTGTGTGACTGTGTGCATGTGTGTATCTCTGGGTGTGTGTCTCTATGTGTGCGTCTGTGTGTCTGTTTGTATCTCTGTGTGTGTGACTCTATGTGTGCGTCTGTATGTCTGTGTGTATCTCTGGGTGTGTGTCTCTATGTGTGTGTCTGTGTCCATGTGTGTATCTCTGGGTGTGTGTCTGTGTCTGTGTGCATGTGTGTATCTCTGGGTATGTGTCTCCATGTGTGTGTCTGTGTGCATGTGTGTTTCTCTCTTTATGTGTGTGTCTGTGTGCATGTGTGTATCTCTTGGTGTACGTCTCTATGTGTATGTCTGTGTGCATGTGTGTATCAGGTTGTGTGTCTCTATGTGTGTGTCTTTGTGCATGTGTGTTTCTCTGGGTGTGTGTCTCTCTCTCTGTGTCTCTAGGTATGTGTCTCTATGTGTGTGTCTGTGTGGAGGTGTGTACCTCCGGGTGTGTGTGTGTCTTTGTGCATGTCTGTATCTGTGTGTGTGTGTGTGTGTGTGTCTGTGTGTCTGTGTGCATGTGTGTATCTCTGGGTGTGTGTCTCCATGTGTGTGTCTGTGTGCATGTGTGTTTCTCTCTTTATGTGTGTGTCTGTGTGCATGTGTGTATCTCTTGGTGTACGTCTCTATGTGTATGTCTGTGTGCATGTGTGTATCAGGTTGTGTGTCTCTATGTGTGTGTCTTTGTGCATGTGTGTTTCTCTGGGTGTGTGTCTTTGTGCATGTGTGTTTCTCTGGGTGTGTGTCTCTCTCTCTGTGTCTCTGGGTGTGTGTCTCTATGTGTGTGACTGTGTGCATGTGTGTATCTCTGTGTGTGTGTCTCTATGTGTGCGTCTGTGTGTCTGTTTGTATCTCTGTGTGTGTGACTCTATGTGTGCGTCTGTATGTCTGTGTGTATCTCTGAGTGTGTGTCTCTATGTGTGTGTCTTTGTGCATGTGTGTTTCTCTGGGTGTGTGTCTCTCTCTCTGTGTCTCTGGGTATGTGTCTCTATGTGTGTGTCTGTGTGGAGGTGTGTACCTCCGGGTGTGTGTGTGTCTTTGTGCATGTCTGTATCTGTGTGTGTGTGTGTGTGTGTGTGTGTGTGTGTGTGTGTGTGTGTGTGTCTGTGTGTCTGTGTGCATGTGTGTATCTCTGGGTGTGTGTCTCCATGTGTGTGTCTGTGTGCATGTGTGTATCTCTCTTTATGTGTGTGTCTGTGTGCATGTGTGTATCAGGTTGTGTGTCTCTATGTGTGTGTCTTTGTGCATGTGTGTTTCTCTGGGTGTGTGTCTCTCTCTCTGTGTCTCTGGGTGTGTGTCTCTATGTGTGTGACTGTGTGCATGTGTGTATCTCTGGGTGTGTGTCTCTATGTGTGCGTCTGTGTGTCTGTTTGTATCTCTGTGTGTGTGACTCTATGTGTGCATCTGTATGTCTGTGTGTATCTCTGGGTGTGTGTCTCTATGTGTGTGTCTGTGTCCATGTGTGTATCTCTGGGTGTGTGTCTGTGTCTGTGTGCATGTGTGTATCTCTGGGTATGTGTCTCTATGTGTGTGTCTGTGTGGAGGTGTGTACCTCCGGGTGTGTGTGTGTCTTTGTGCATGTCTGTATCTGTGTGTGTGTGTGTGTGTGTGTGTGTCTGTGTGTCTGTGTGCATGTGTGTATCTCTGGGTGTGTGTCTGTGTCTGTGTGCACGTGTGTATCTCTGGGTGTGTGTGTGTGTCCGTGTGCATGTGTGCATCTCTGGTTGTGTGTCTCTATGTGTGTGTCTGTGTGTATCTCTGGGTCTGTGTCTGTGTGCATGTGTGTATCTCTGGGTGTGTGTGTGTGTGTGCATCTGTGTGTGTGTGTGTGTGTGTGTGTGTGTGTGTGTGTGTGTGTGTCTATGTGTGTGCCTGTGTGTATCTCTCAGTGTGTGTCTCTATGTGTGTGTCCGTGTGCATGTGTGTATCTCTCTTTATGTGTGTGTCTCGGTGCATGTGTATATCTCTTGGTGTGTGTCTCTATGTGTGTGTCTGTGTGCATGTGTGTATCTCTGGTTGTGTGTCTATGTGTGTGTCTTTGTGCATGTGTGTTTCTCTGGGTGTGTTTCTCTCTCTCTCTCTCTGTGTCTCTGGGTGTGTGTCTCTATGTGTGTGACTGTGTGCATGTGTGTATCTCTGGGTGTGTGTCTCTATGCGTGCGTCTGTGTGTCTGTTTGTATCTCTGGGTGTGTGTCTCTATGTGTGCGTCTGTGTGTATCTCTGGGTGTGTGTCTCTATGTGTGTGTCTATGTCCATGTGTGTATCTCTGGGTGTGTGTCTGTGTCTGTGTGCATGTGTGTATCTCTGGGTATGTGTCTCTATGTGTGTGTCTGTGTGCATGTGTGTTTCTCTGGGTGTCAGTCTCTATGTGTGTGTCTGTGTTGATGTGTGTATCTCCGGGTGTGTGTGTGTCTCTGTGTGTGTGTCTTTGTGCATGTCTGTATCTGTGTGTGTGTGTGTGTGTGTGTGTGTGTGTGTGTGTCTGTGTGCATGTGTGTATCTCTGGGTATTTGTCTCTATGTGTGTGACTGTGTATATCTCTGGGTGTGTGTCTCTATGTGTGCGTCTGTGTGTCTGTATTTCTGGGTGTGTGTCTATGTCTGTGTGCATGTGTCTATCTCTGGGTGTGTACGTTTGTGTCTCTGTGCAAGTGTGTATCTCTGGGTATGTGTCTCTATGTCTGTGTCTGTGTGCATCATGTGTATATCTCTGGGTGTGTGTGTGTCTGTGTGCATGTGTGTATCTCTGGGTATGTGTCTCTATGTCTGTGTCTGTGTGCACGTGTGTATCTCTGGGTATGTGTCTCTATGTCTGTGTCTGTGTGCATGTGTATATCTCTGGGTTTGTGTGTGTCTCTATGTGTGTGTCTGTGTACATGTGTTTATCTCTGGGTGTGTGAGTGTGTGTCTGTGTGCATGTGTGTATCTCTGAGTGTGTGTGTGTCTGTGTGCATGTGTGTATCTCTGGGTATGTGTCTCTATGTGTGTGTCTGTGTGCACATGTGTATCTCTCTTTATGTGTGTGTCTGTGCATTTGTGTATCTCTTGGTGTGTGTCTCTGTGTGTGTCTGTGTGCATGTGTGTATCTCGCGGTGTGTGTCTCTATGTGTGTGTCTGTGTGCATGTGTTTATCTCTGGGTGTGTGAGTGTGTGTCTGTGTGCATGTGTGTATCTCTGAGTGTGTGTGTGTCTGTGTGCATGTGTGTATCTCTGGGTATGTGTCTCTATGTGTGTGTCTGTGTGCATGTGTGTATCTCTGGCTGTGTGTGTGTTTTTGTGCATGTCTGTACCTGTGTGTGTGTGTGTGTGTGTCTGTGTGTGTGTGTGTGCATGTGTGTATCTCTGGGTGTGTGTCTCTATGCGTGTGTCTGTGTGCATGTGTGTATCTCTGGTTGTGTGTCTCCATGTGTGTGTCTGTGTGCATGTGTGTATCTCTGTGTGTGTGTCTCTATGTGTGCGTCTGTGTCCATGTGTGTATCTCTGGGTGTGTGTCTGTGTCTGTGTGCATGTGTGTATCTCTGGGTATGTGTCTCTATGTGTGTGTCTGTGTGGAGGTGTGTACCTCCGGGTGTGTGTGTGTCTTTGTGCATGTCTGTATCTGTGTGTGTGTGTGTGTGTGTGTGTGTGTGTGTGTGTGTCTGTGTGTCTGTGTGCATGTGTGTATCTCTGGGTGTGTGTCTCCATGTGTGTGTCTGTGTGCATGTGTGTATCTCTCTTTATGTGTGTGTCTGTGTGCATGTGTGTATCTCTTGGTGTACGTCTCTATGTGTATGTCTGTGTGCATGTGTGTATCTCTTGGTGTACGTCTCTATGTGTATGTCTGTGTGCATGTGTGTATCAGGTTGTGTGTCTCTATGTGTGTGTCTTTGTGCATGTGTGTTTCTCTGGGTGTGTGTCTCTCTCTCTGTGTCTCTAGGTATGTGTCTCTATGTGTGTGTCTGTGTGGAGGTGTGTACCTCCGGGTGTGTGTGTGTCTTTGTGCATGTCTGTATCTGTGTGTCTGTGTCTGTGTGTCTGTGTGCATGTGTGTTTCTCTGGGTGTGTGTCTCTCTCTCTGTGTCTCTGGGTGTGTGTCTCTATGTGTGTGACTGTGTGCATGTGTGTATCTCTGGGTGTGTGTCTCTATGTGTGCGTCTGTGTGTCTGTTTGTATCTCTGTGTGTGTGACTCTATGTGTGCGTCTGTATGTCTGTGTGTATCTCTGGGTGTGTGTCTCTATGTGTGTGTCTGTGTCCATGTGTGTATCTCTGGGTGTGTGTCTGTGTCTGTGTGCATGTGTGTATCTCTGGGTATGTGTCTCTATGTGTGTGTCTGTGTGGAGGTGTGTACCTCCGGGTGTGTGTGTGTCTTTGTGCATGTCTGTATCTGTGTGTGTGTGTGTGTGTGTGTCTGTGTGTCTGTGTGCATGTGTGTATCTCTGGGTGTGTGTCTCCATGTGTGTGTCTGTGTGCATGTGTGTATCTCTCTTTATGTGTGTGTCTGTGTGCATGTGTGTATCAGGTTGTGTGTCTCTATGTGTGTGTCTTTGTGCATGTGTGTTTCTCTGGGTGTGTGTCTCTCTCTCTGTGTCTCTGGGTATGTGTCTCTATGTGTGTGTCTGTGTGGAGGTGTGTACCTCCGGGTGTGTGTGTGTCTTTGTGCATGTCTGTATCTGTGTGTGTGTGTGTGTGTGTGTCTGTGTGTCTGTGTGCATGTGTGTATCTCTGGGTGTGTGTCTCCATGTGTGTGTCTGTGTGCATGTGTGTATCTCTCTTTATGTGTGTGTCTGTGTGCATGTGTGTATCAGGTTGTGTGTCTCTATGTGTGTGTCTTTGTGCATGTGTGTTTCTCTTGGTGTACGTCTCTATGTGTATGTCTGTGTGCATGTGTGTATCAGGTTGTGTGTGTCTTTGTGCATGTGTGTTTCTCTGGGTGTGTGTCTCTCTCTCTGTGTCTCTGGGTGTGTGTCTCTATGTGTGTGACTGTGTGCATGTGTGTATCTCTTGGTGTACGTCTCTATGTGTATGTCTGTGTGCATGTGTGTATCAGGTTGTGTGTGTCTTTGTGCATGTGTGTTTCTCTGGGTGTGTGTCTCTCTCTCTGTGTCTCTGGGTGTGTGTCTCTATGTGTGTGACTGTGTGCATGTGTGTATCTCTGGGTGTGTGTCTCTATGTGTGCGTCTGTGTGTCTGTTTGTATCTCTGTGTGTGTGACTCTATGTGTGCGTCTGTATGTCTGTGTGTATCTCTGGGTGTGTGTCTCTATGTGTGTGTCTTTGTGCATGTGTGTTTCTCTGGGTGTGTGTCTCTCTCTCTGTGTCTCTGGGTATGTGTCTCTATGTGTGTGTCTGTGTGGAGGTGTGTACCTCCGGGTGTGTGTGTGTCTTTGTGCATGTCTGTATCTGTGTGTGTGTGTGTGTGTGTGTGTGTGTGTGTGTGTGTGTGTCTGTGTGTCTGTGTGCATGTGTGTATCTCTGAGTGTGTGTCTCCATGTGTGTGTCTGTGTGCATGTGTGTATCTCTCTTTATGTGTGTGTCTGTGTGCATGTGTGTATCAGGTTGTGTGTCTCTATGTGTGTGTCTTTGTGCATGTGTGTTTCTCTGGGTGTGTGTCTCTCTCTCTGTGTCTCTGGGTGTGTGTCTCTATGCGTGTGACTGTGTGCATGTGTGTATCTCTGGGTGTGTGTCTCTATGTGTGCGTCTGTGTGTCTGTTTGTATCTGTGTGTGTGTGACTCTATGTGTGCATCTGTATGTCTGTGTGTATCTCTGGGTGTGTGTCTCTATGTGTGTGTCTGTGTCCATGTGTGTATCTCTGGGTGTGTGTCTGTGTCTGTGTGCATGTGTGTATCTCTGGGTATGTGTCTCTATGTGTGTGTCTGTGTGGATGTGTGTATCTCCGGGTGTGTGTGTGCCTCTGTGTGTGTGTCTTTGTGCATGTCTGTATCTGTGTGTGTGTGTGTGTGTGTGTGTGTGTGTGTGTGTGTGTGTGTGTGTGTGTGTGTGTGTCTGTGTGCATGTGTGTATCTCTCTTTATGTGTGTGTCTCGGTGCATGTGTGTATCTCTTGGTGTGTGTCTCTATGTGTGTGTCTGTGTGCATGTGTGTATCTCTGGTTGTGTGTCTATGTGTGTGTCTTTGTGCATGTGTGTTTCTCTGGGTGTGTTTCTCTCTCTCTCTCTCTGTGTCTCTGGGTGTGTGTCTCTATGTGTGTGACTGTGTGCATGTGTGTATCTCTGGGTGTGTGTCTCTATGCGTGCGTCTGTGTGTCTGTTTGTATCTCTGGGTGTGTGTCTCTATGTGTGCGTCTGTGTGTATGTGTGTATCTCTGGGTGTGTGTCTCTATGTGTGTGTCTATGTCCATGTGTGTATCTCTGGGTGTGTGTCTGTGTCTGTGTGCATGTGTGTATCTCTGGGTATGTGTCTCTATGTGTGTGTCTGTGTGCATGTGTGTTTCTCTGGGTGTCAGTCTCTATGTGTGTGTCTGTGTTGATGTGTGTATCTCCGGGTGTGTGTGTGTCTCTGTGTGTGTGTCTTTGTGCATGTCTGTATCTCTGTGTGTGTGTGTGTGTGTGTGTGTGTGTGTGTGTGTGTGTGTGTGTGTGTGTGTGTGTGTCTGTGTGCATGTGTGTATCTCTGGGTATTTGTCTCTATGTGTGTGACTGTGTATATCTCTGGGTGTGTGTCTCTATGTGTGCGTCTGTGTGTCTGTATTTCTGGGTGTGTGTCTATGTCTGTGTGCATGTGTCTATCTCTGGGTGTGTACGTTTGTGTCTCTGTGCAAGTGTGTATCTCTGGGTATGTGTCTCTATGTCTGTGTCTGTGTGCATCATGTGTATATCTCTGGGTGTGTGTGTGTCTGTGTGCATGTGTGTATCTCTGGGTATGTGTCTCTATGTGTGTGTCTGTGTGCACGTGTGTATCTCTCTTTATGTGTGTGTCTG
>NC_082718.1:111794964-111917466 GCF_030144855.1 Hypanus sabinus
CAGGCGTTCCTGGAGCAGCTGCCCGAGGACATATGCCTGCTGCTGTCCAACGCAGATTTCAGCGACCCCCGGAAGGTGGCGGCCCGGGCAGACGTGCTGTGGAAAGCCAAGAAGAAGAGTGGGGCATCCGTCGCACAGATCGCCAGGCCACGCTCCCGGCAGCTGACCAGACCAGGCCCGGCTGCAGAGCCCACTAACCCCAGAGGCAGGGGTGAGGAGACCAACGAACCAATGAACCAGCGGTGGGGCACAGAAGCCCGCCACTGTAGCCCGCCCTGCAAGTTCCTGGGAAACACCAGGGCCAGCCGCTGCTGATGGCTACGGTGGCTGGCCATCAGGATAGCCTCCCTGTATGTCTGGGACAAGCAGTCAGAACGCCGCTTTTTGGTCGACACCGGAGCCGAGATCAGCGACTTACCTCCGACGAGTTACGACACCTGCAATAGAGAACCAGGTCCCACCCTGAGGGCCGCGAACGGTAGCACAGTAAGGACCTACGGCACCCATACAGTGCAGCTACAGTTTGGCTCCAGCTAGTTCACGTGGGACTTCACACTGGCCGCCGTAGCCCAACTGCTCCTGGGAGCGGATTTTTTGCGAGCTCACAGCCTACTGATCGATCTGCAAGGGAGGAGACTGGTCCACGCCGAGACTTTTCAAACGTTCTCCCCAGGTGAAGTCCAGTTGCCGGCCCCACACCTAGACTCCATCACGCTAACCGACAACAACTACACCAGAGTCCTGGCGGATTTCCCATCGGTTCTGGCACCACTGTTCACGGCAGCCATGCCCAGACACGACGTACAGCACCACATCCCAACACAAGGACCACCCCTACACGCCCGTGCTCAAAAGCTTCCCCCAGACAAGCTCCGACTGGTGAAAGAGGAGTTCAAGAGGATGGAGGAATTAGGGATCATATGGCGGTCCGACAGCCCATGGGCCTCCCCCCTGCACATGGTGCCCAAAGCAACAGGGGGCTGGAGACCATGCAGCGACTACTGCAGGTTGAATGAGGCTACCACACCGGACTCCTACCCTGTGCTGCACATTCAGGACTTTGTAGCAAACCTGCACAGCGCAAGGATCATCTCCAAGGTGGACTTCATCCGGGAAGACCATCAAATCCCAATGCATCCGGACAACGTCCCCAAAATGGCACTCATCACCCCCTTCGGCCTTTTTGAGTTCCTCCGCGTGCCGTTCAGCCTAAAGAATGCCGCACAGACCTTCCAGTGGTTAATGGACACTGTGGGACACGACCTGGACTTCGCTTTCATCTATTTGGATGACATCCTCATAGCCAGCAGTAGTCATCAGGAGCATCTGTCCCACCTCCATCAACTCTACACCCGACTGAGTGAATACAGCCTAACAATCAACCCAGCCAAATGCCAGTTTGGGCTCGATACCATCGACTTCCTGGGCCACAGGATTACTAAAAACAGGGCAACCCCTCTGCCCGCCAAGGTAGATGCGGTCCGCTATTTCCCCCAAGCCAACACAATCAAAGGCCTTCAGGAGTTCATGGGTATGGTGAATTTCTACTACCGCTTCCTCCCCTCAGCAGCCCGAATCACGCACCTCCTGTTCGCCCTGATGTCGGGTAAGGACAAGGATATTTCCTGGGACAAGGAGTCAGTCCGCTGCCGCTTTCGCACCCCAGAACAGATATCCCTACCACCCTCACAGTGGACATGACCGTCAGTGCAGTGCTGGAACAACTCATCGAGGGTCGCTGGCAACCCCTGTCGTTTTTCAGCAAACACCTACGACCACCCAAGCTCAAATACAGTGTTTTCGACCAGGAACTGTTGGCGCTATACCTGGCAATCCAGCATTTCAGGTACTTCTTAGAAGGTAGGCCCTTCACCGCGTTCACGGACCACAAACTGCTTACCTTTGCATTCACAAAAGCATCTGACCCCTGTGGGACGCCAGCAGCGACATCTGTCCTACATCTCCAAATACACAACAGAAGTCCGGCATGTCTCAGGAAAGGACAATGTCATGGCGGACGCTCTCTCCAGACCTAACATCCAAGCCCTCTCCCAGGGGGTAGACTATGAAGCGCTGGCAGAGGCGCAACAGGCAGACGAGGAGATCCCTAGTTACAGAACTGCAATCTCCAGCTTGCAGCTCCAGGACCTCCCCGTAGGCCCAGGTGAGAGGACCGTACTCTGTGACGTCACCATCGGCCAAACCCGTCCTGTTGTCCCAGCAGCCTGGCAGTGGCACGTTTTCAACTCTATTCACAACTTAGTGCACCCCTCCATCAGGACAATCATCCTGATGGTAGCCAACAGGTTTGTTTGGCATGGACTCTGCAAGCAGGTCAGTGAATGGGCCAAAATGTGCATGCACTGCCAAACAGCCAAAGTGCAGCGGCACACCAAAGCCCTGCCACAGCAGTTCCACCCCACCCACCGGCGTTTCAACCACATTCATGTGGATATCTTGGGCCCCCTGCCAGTGTCATGAGGAGCTCAGCACCTCCTGACTATCGCGGACCGGTTCACAAGATGACCAGAGGCGGTCCCACTCACCAACACCATCTCCAAATCCTGCGCCCGAGCACTAATTGCAACCTGGGTATCTCGCTTTGGTGTACCGGTCCACATTACCTCTGACAGAGACACCCAGTTCACCTCCAACCTGTGGTCCGCTATGGCCAGCCTTTTGGGGACACAGCTGCACCACACAACTGCCTACCACCCACAGTCAAACGGACTGGTGGAGCAGTTCCACCGTCACCTGAAGTCGGCTCTCATGGCCCGCCTCACAGGCCCTAACTGGGTGGACGAGCTTCTCTGGGTCCTGCTCAGAATCCACAAGGTGCCCAAAGAAGATCTGCACACCTCGTCGGCCGAGTTGGTGTACGACGCACCCCTGGTCGTCCCAGGAGAGTTCATACCTGCCCCAAGAGGGCAAGAGGAAGAACCCGCAGCAGTCCTGGACAGACTTCATGAGAAGCTCGGTAACCTGGCCCCCATACCCACTTCGCTGCATGGGCAGAACCTAACCTGCATACCCAAAGACCTGCGGAACGGTAAGTTCATTTTTGAACGACGGGGTGGACACCGGACTCCACTACAACGGCCCTACGAGGGGCAGTTTACAGTGATCAGAAACAACAGGTCTACATTCATGCTGGACATTGGGGGGAAAGAGGAGGTTTTCACAGTGGACCAACTCAAACCGGCCCATGTGGACTTGGCGCAGCCGATTGAGATTCAGGCACCGTGGCACAGAGGCAGACCTCCCAAACAGAGGCCGTCCCAGACTGAGGACATTGGAGGGTGTTCTGGGAGTGGGGGGTTATGTGACGACCCACTTCCCAGCGCACTCGAACCGGCTCACAAAGTAGCATGTGCCGGCATTGAGGCCGGTTCCAAAAAGGGCGCCAGGCCTGCTTCACCAGCAAGGGGAAAAGCCCGCGCGCAGGACGGGACTGTGAATATGCGCCCCCATAGCATTCCCGCCCGGGGAGGGTGGGAACAGGAAGGCTTTAAAGTGAGGCCACAAAGTTTGAGTAAATCTCTTTTATAACTGCAACTCACTGACTGCGTGACATTATTTCAGCACTGTGTGTAGCACACCGCTACACCATCATATTTGACCTACCAAAATGAACCACATTACACTTATCTGAGTTAACTCCATCTGCCACTCCTCAGCCCTATTTTGCATCCTATCAATGTCCTGCTGTAACCTCTGACAGCCCTCCAACACTATCCACAACCTCCAACCTTTGCGTCAACAGCAAATTTACTTACCCATCCCTCCACTTCCTCATCCAGGTCATTTATAAAAATCACGAAGAGTAAGGGTCCTAGAACAGATCCCTGAGGCACCACTGGTGACTGACCTCCATGAAGAATATAACCGGTCTACAACCACTTTTTGCCTTCTGTGGGCAAGCCAGTTCTCGATCCACAAAGCAATGTCCCCTTGGATCCCATGCTTCCTTACTTTCTCAATAAGCCTTGCATGGGGTACCTTATCAAATCCTTTGCTGAAATCCATATACACTACATCTACTGCTCTTCCTTCATCAATATGTTCAGTTACATCCTCAAAAATTTCAATCAGGTTCGTAAGTCATGACCTGCCCTTGACAAAGCCATGCTGACTATTCCTAATCATATTATACCTTTCCAAATGTTCATAAATCCTGCTTCTCAGGATCTTCTCCATCAACTTACCAACCACTGGGGTAAGACTCACTGGTCTATAATTTCCTGGTCTATCTCTACTCCCTTTCCTGAATAAAGGAACAACATTCACAACCCTCCAATCCTCTGGAACCGCTCCCGTCCCTATTGATGATGCATAGATCATCGCCAGAGGCTCAGCAATCTCCTACCTCACCTCCAACAGTTGCCTGGGGTACATCTCATCCAGGCCCGGCGACTTATCCAACTTGATGCTTTCCAAAAGCTCCAGCACATTCTCATTCTTAAAATCTACATGCTCAAGCTTTTCAATCTGCTGCAAGTTGTCACTATTATCACCAAGAGCCTTTTCCATAGTGAATACTGAAGTAAAGTATTCATTAAGTACCTCTGCTATTTCCTCCGGTTCCATACACACTTTCCCACTGTCACATTTGATAGGTCCTATTTTTTCACATCTTATCCTCCTACTCTTCACATACTTGTAGAATGCTTTGGGGTTTTCCTTAATCCTGCCCACCAAGGCCATCTCATGGCCCCTTCTGGCGCTCCTAATTTCCTTCTTAAGCTCCTTCCGTTAGCCTTATAATCTTATAGATCTCTAACATTACTTAGCTCTCTGAACCTTTTGAAAGCTTTTCTTTTCTTCTTGACCAAATTTATTGCAGCCTTTGTACACCACGATTCCTGCACCTTACCATAACTTCCCTGTCTCATTGGAATGTACCTATGCAGAACTTCACACAAATATTCCCCGAACATTTGCGACATTTCTTCAGTACTTTTCCTTGAGAGCATCTGTTTCCAATTTAAGCTTCCAATTTCCTGCTTCATAGCCTCATAATTCCCCTTATTCCAATTAAACATTTTTCTAACTTGTCTGTTCCTATCTCTGTCCAATACTATGGTAAAGGAGATAGAATTATGATCACCATCTCCAAAATGCTCTCCCACTGAGAGATCTGACACCTGACCAGGTACATTTCCCAATACCAAGTCAAGTGCAGCCTCTCCTCTTGTAGGTTTGTCTACATATTGTGTCAAGAAACCTTCTTGAACACACCTAACAAACTCCATCCCGTCTAAACCCCTTGCTCTAGGGAGATGCTAATCTATATTTGGGAAATTAAAATCTCCCATCACAACAACTCTTATTATTACAACTTTCCAGGATCTATTTTCCTATCTGCTCCTCGATATCCCTGTTACTATTGGGTGGCCGATAAAAAACACCCAGTAAAGTTATTGACCCCTTCCCATTCCTAATCTCCACCCACAGAGACTCCGTAGACAATCTCTCCATGACGTCCACTTTTTCTGCAGCCGTGACACTATTTCTGATCAACAGTGCCATGCCCCCACCTCTTTTGCCTCCTTCCCTGTCCTTTCTGAAACATCTAAAACCTGGCACTTGAAGTAACCATTCCTGTCCCTGAACCATCCCTGTCCCTGAACCATCCAAGTCTCTGTAATGGCCACCACATCATACTGTATCTCCAAGTACTGATCCACGCTCTATATTGATCCACACTCTAAGCTCATCCACTTTGTTCACAACACTCCTTGCATTAAAATAAGATACATTTCAAACCTTCAGTCTGAGTGCATCCCTTCTCTATCACCTGCCTATCCTCCCTCACACGATGTCTTCTATCTTTCTCTATTTGAAAGCCAGATGCCTCTTCCCCAGTCTCTTCAGTTTGGCACCAGGGAAAATTTCCATCACATACAAACCTTTGATTTCTGTCCACACAAGCAGTCCTCGCATGACCTTTATTCTCCTCCGCCTCACTATCTGTACTAACAGTCTGGTTCCCCTCCCCCTGCAAATCTAGCTTAAACCCCCTGGAGCCACACTAGCTAACCTACCCACAAGGATGTTAGTCCTCTTCCAGTTCAGGTGCAAACTGTCTCATCAGAACAGGTCCCACCTTCCCTGGAACAAAGCCCAATTGTCCAGAAACGTAAAGCCCTTCCTTCTGCACCATCTCCTTAGCCACATATCTAGCTGCATTATCTCCCTATTTCTAGCCTCACTGGCACGTGGCATGGGGAGCAATCCTGAGATTGCAACCCTGGAGGTCCTGTCCTTCAGCTTTGCTCCTAACTCCCTAAACTCTCTTTGCAGAACCTGCTCCTTCTCCCTATCCACGTCACTGGACCCTACATGGACCATGATATCTGGCTGCTGACCCTCCATCCTGAGCATACTAAGAACTCAATCTGAGATACCGTGGACCCTGGCACCAGGGAGGCAACAGACCATCTGGAATTCTTGATCTCTCCCACAGAACCTCTTATCTGTCCCCCTAATTATCAAATCTTCTATCACTACTGCTCCTTTCCCTCCTTCCTTTCTGAGCTGAGGGTCCAGTCTTGGTGCCAGAGACGCAACCACTACAACTTGTCCCTGGTAGGTCATCCCCACCAACTGTATCACTGTTTTGATGGGAATGGCCACAGGGGTGCTCTGTTCTTCCTGCCTATTCCCCTTCCCTCTCCTGACAGTCACCCAACTACCTGCCTCCTGACTTTTAGGGGTGACTATCTCCCTGAAACTCCTGCCTATTTCTGCCTCTGCCTCACAGATGATCCGAAGTTCATCCAGCTCCAGCTCCAGTTCCCTAACTTGGTTTGTCAAGAGCTGCAGCTAGATGCACCTTTTACAGGTTTAGTCATCAGGGACAGCTGTGCTGTCCCTGACTTCCCACATCCTGCATACAGAACACTCGATTGCCCTAACTGCTTCCTCCATTACCTACTCCTAAGTTAATTAAATTAATTAAAGGAACTTATCTGGCCTTACCTCACTTGGAGCAAGCTCGTCCTCAATCTCTCGAGCCAAAGCCTCAAAGCTCCACTCCTACCCTGACCCACTCACACCACTGGCTGCTCCTCTTCAGTTACCCATCCTTTTATTTGTCCCTGCCAATTACCTCATCAGCCCTTCACTCCTCTTCTTCCTGCTGCAACAGTTTCTCGATCACACTGTCCCAAGTACCCGCTGCACGAGCCTTTTTGAAACATGCTCACCTCAGCTGCCTTCCCCATGTGCTGTTCCTTATCATGGTGGGGATGTTTGTGTGCCTTAATGATCCTTGGAGCTATACCAGCTGGGACTTCAGTCCCTGGTAGGTTCAACCTTGCTCGGCAGGTTCCAGGTGAAGGACTAGATGAATACAGCACCTGGTCCTCCATGTTGGGGGTTGGGCGTACGGCCAGCAACCCTACCCTGTAAAATCTTTACTGCTACAGAAACTAAAACAAGGAAATTAATTGATACCAGTGAGAGGAGTGATGCAGAACTGGGAACAGAAATTATGATGGACGGAGATCAAAGCCACCAGGATATCTCCAGACTGAGAGCTAATCTTCTTTCAACCAAAGAAGCTATCCATATTGGATGCTGGAATGTTCGAACTTTGTATCAAACTAGAAAGCTTGCACAGACGATCAAAGAGATGCATAACTACCAACTGCAGCTGCTTGGAATACAAGAAACACATTGGACAGATTCTGGAAAGCGACTCCTAGCATCTGGCAATACAATCATATGGTCAGGCTGCAAGGACAACCACTATTTACAAGGTGTGGCACTCATCATGAACAAGGATGCCTCTAGGGCCTAATTAGAATGGAACCCCATCTATGAAAGACTCCTGTATGTTTGCTTAAACTCTAAGTTTGCTAAACTGTCCATAATTGTGGTATTTGTACCTACTGAGGATGCAGAAGAAGAAACTAAAGATGAGATTTATAACAGCCTTCAAATTGCTGTGGAAAAGATCCCGAAACACGATGTGCTCATTATAATGGGGGACCTTAATGCAAGAGTTGGGAATGAAAACAGCAATCATGGAAGTACTATTGGAAGACATGGTGTTGGAGTCGTGAATGACAATGGTGAAAGACTTTGTGACTTTTGTGAAATGAGCCATCTTACAATAGGAGGCACCATTTTCCAGCATAGAGATATCCATAAACTCACGTAGAAATCTCCAGATGGGAAAACAGAGAGTCAGATTGACCATATCATTATCAATAACAAATGGAAGAGATCACTCAATGGTGTTCGGGTAAAAAGGCTAGCAGGTGTTGGTAACGATCACTATCTCCTTGTAGCAAAATTGAAACTAAAATTGAGGAAAGTGAGAATGGGCTTAGGCAGAGGCCAACGCTTCGATTCCAGCAAACTTCATAACTTCGAGATACAGTGAAAATTTACACTCAGACTTACAGATTTAGCATACTTGGCAAAGATATTGACATGACAATCCACAACTTTAATAATGTGCTGAAGGAGACTAGTAAAGAGATCCTGGGATACCAAAAGAAACTGAAAGAAGCATGGATTGGTGAGACAACCTGGATGAAAATAACGAAAAGAAAAGAATGCTGAGTTCAATTTCCTGTCACCTGAAGGAGAGACTTACTGCTGAATATGCCGAGAATGACAAGGATGTTAAAGAAAGCTGCAGAAAGGACAAGGGACAGTATTTTGATACACTTGCCTCAAAAGCTGAAGAAGCTGCAAAAAATATGGATATGAGAACATTATACAAAATAACCAAGTGCATGAAGGGGAATAATAGAAGCAAGCATGATATCACTTTAAAAGCAAAGGATGGCAATATTATCAAAAATGAGAAAGGAATAACCACCAGATGGAAAGAACATTTTGAAGCAGTTCTGAATAGACCAACACCTCGAGAAACCCCTGAGATTTGTGAGAGTAATGAAGACCTTGATATCGCCATAGAACTACCCACAGTTGAAGAAGTCCAGCAAACCATTAAGAAAATGAAATCAAGAAAGACACCTGGAGAAGATGAAGTAAGTACAGAAATGCTTAAGGGAGGTGGCAAAGGAATGTGCTGTATGCTGTGTCAAATCTTTAACACCATCTGGAAAAGTGAAGAAATACCCAAGGAGTGGAAAACTGGACTTATTGTAAAACTGCCAAAGAAAGGAGATTTAAGTATATGTGACAACTGAAGAGGTGTTACACTCCTCTCAATTACAAGCAAAGTTTTCAGTCGCATCTTGATTAAATCAGTTCTCAGAGGTTGTGGAAGATATCATCCGGAAAGAACAAGCTGGCTTTAGAAAAGGTTGATCTTGCATAGACCATATATTTGTACTAAGACAAATTCTCAAACAATCTGCAGAGTGGAACAGCAATCTTTATGTACTATTTGTGGACTTCGAGAAAGCATTTGACAGTATCCACTGAGAAACACTCTGGAAGCTTTTAAGAAGATATGGATTTCCCCCAAAAATTGTAAACATTATCCAAATGATTTACAGCGACTTTCAGTGCAAGGTGATTTGTGGAAAGTAACTGTCAGAAAGCTTCAGGGTATGCACAGGAGTTAAACAGGGATGTATCCTATCACCTTTTCTCTTCATTTTAGCAATGGATTGGCTTCTGAGGGAAACAATCACAGAAAAGAAACGGGGTATTCAATGGACACTTACATCAACACTTGAAGACCTAGTTTTTGCTGACAATATCAGTCTGCTAGCGAGTCATCATTGTGACATTCAGGAGAAATCAGGCAGACTTACATCGTATGCATTGCAACTTGGGATGAACATTGAAGTGAGGAAAACAAAAATCATGAAGGTGAACACTTCCAACCTCCAACAAGTAATCATCAATAATCAACAAGTAGAAGAGGTAGAGGAAGAGGTTGACTGGAAAGGGACACTAGCGGGAAGGACGGCAGAGCAGCAGTGGCTGGAGTTTATGCGAGAAGTGAGGAAGGTGCAAGACAGATATACTCAAAAGAAGAAGAAATTTTCAAATGGAAAAAGAATGCAACCGTAGCTGACCAGAGAAGTCAAAGCCAAAATAAAAGCAAAGCAGAGGGCATACAAGGAAGCAAAAATTAGTGGGAAGACAGAGGATTGGGAAGTTTTTAAAAGCTTACAAAAGGAAACTAAGAAGCTTATTAAGAGGGAAAAGATGTACTATGATAGGAAGCCAGCAAATAATATCAAAGAGGATACTAAAAGCTTTTTCAAGAATATAAAGAGGTGAGAGTAGGTATAGGACCGACAGAAAATGATGCTGGAGAAATTGTAATGGGAGATAAGGAGATGGCAGAGGGTCTGAATGAGTATTTTGCATCAGTCTTCAATGAGGAAGACATCAGCAATATACGGAAATTCAAGGGTGTCAGGGAAGAGAAATATGCGCAGTCACAATTATAACAGAGAAAGTACTCAGGAAGCTGAATAGTCTAGGGTAGATAAATCTCCTGGACCAGATGAAATGCACCCTCGTGTTCTGAAGGAGGTAGCAGTGGAGATTGTGGAGGCATTAGCAATGATCTTTCAAAAGTCGATAGAACATAGAATAGTACAGCACATTACAGGCCCTTTGGCCCACAATGTTGTGCTGACCCTCAAACCCTGCCTCCCATATAACCCCCCCCCCACCTTAAATTCCTCCATATACCTGTCTAGTAGTCTCTTAAACTTCACTAGTGTATCTGCCTCCACCACTGATTCAGGCAGTGCATTCCACACACCAACCACTCTCTCAGTGAAAAACCTTCCTCTAATATCCCCTGGTTCTGGAGGACTGAAAGATTGCAAATGTCACTCCGCTATTTAAGAAGGGGGCAAGGAAGCAAAAAGGAAATTATAGACCTGTTAGCTTGACATCAGTGGTTGGGAAGTTGTTGGAGTCGATTGTCAAGGAAGAGGTTATGGAGTACCTGGAGGCATATGACAAGATAGACAGAACTCAGCATAGTTTCCTTAAAGGAAAATCCTGCCTGACAAACCTAGTGCAATTTTTTGAGGAAATTACAAGTAGGCTAGACAAGGGAGATGCAGTGGATGTTGTGCATTTGGATTTTCAGAAGGCCTTTGACAAGGCACCGCACATGAGGCTGCTAAACAAGATAAGAGTCCATGGAATTACGGGAAATTTACATACGTGGATAGAGCGTTGGTTGATTAGCAGGAAACAGAGAGTGGAAATAAAGGGATTCCATTCTGGTTGGTTGCCAGTTACCAGTGGTGTTCCACAGGGGTCCGTGTTGGGGCCACTTCTTGTTATGTTGTATGTCAACAATTTGGATTATGGAATAGATGGCTTTGTGGCTAAGTTTGCTGATGATACAAAGATAGGTGGAGGGGCCGGTAGTGCTGAAGAAACAGTGTCTGCAGAGAGACTTAGGTAGATTGGGAGAATGGGCAAAGAAGTGGCAAATGAATTACAATGTCGGGAAGTGTACGGTCATGCATTTTGGTAGAAGAAATAAACGGGCAGTCTATTATTTAAATGGAGAGAGAATTCAAAGTTCTGAGATGCAACGGGACTTGGGAGTCCTCGTGCAGGATACCCTTAAAGTTAACCTCCAGGTTCAGTCGGTGGTGAAGAAGGCGAATGCAATGTTGGCATTCATTTCTAGAGGAATAGAGTATAGGAGCAGGGATGTGATGTTGAGGATCTATAAGGCACTGGTAAGACCTCACTTGGAATACTGTGTGCAGTTTTGGGCTCCTTATTTAAGAAAGGATGTGCTGACGTTGGAAAGGGTTCAGAGAAGATTCACTAGAATGATTCCAGGAATGAGAGTGTTAACATATGAGGAATGTTTGACCGCTCTTGGACTGTACTCCTTGGATTTTAGAAGAATGGGGGGGACCTCATAGAAACATTTCGAATGTTGACAGGCATGGACAGAGTGGATGTGGCAAAGTTGTTTTGCATGGTGGGGGAGTCTAGTATGAGAGGACATGACTTGAGGATTGCAAGGGCACCCATTCAGAACAGAGATGCGAAAAAAATTTTTTAGCCAGAGGTTGGTGAATCAATGGAACTTGTTGCCACGGGCGGCAGCAGAGGCCAAGTCATTGGGTTGATAGATATCTGAGTAGTCAGGGCATCAAAGGTTATGGAGAGAAGGCAGGGGAATGAGACTAAAGGGGAGATTGGATCAGCTCATGATGAAATGGCGGAGAAGACTCGATGGGCTGAATGGCTGACTTCTGCTCCTTTGTCTTATGGTCTTATGATCTTATCATCTAGATGAGCTCACAATCCTTGGGAGTAAAGTCAGCACTGATGGAGATAGTGGTAAGGACATATTAGCAAGACTATCTAAAGCAAATCAAGCTTTTGGCAGCCTCAATGCAGTTTGGAAATCCACACAACTCAAACTTAACACCAAAATCAGAATTTTTAAAAGCAACATCCTAAGTGTGCTACTTTATGGAAGTAAATGTTGGAAGATGATGAAAGACATCTGCAAGAAACTTGACATGTTCCAGACAAAATGTCTATGACGCATCAAGAAGATCTTCTGGCCTGAGAAAATCAGAAACCAAGACTTGCTTACATCTTGCAATATGGAATCAATCTCAGTTTGTGTGAAAAGAAGACGATAGAGATGACTGAGCCATGTAATGAGAATGCCAAATGATCAGCTGGAAAAAGTAGCACTAAGGTGGACCCCACAGGGAAAGCAAAGTAGGGGCAAACCTAAAATAACGTGGTGAAGATCTGTGGAAGCAGAACTGAAAGAAGTAGGAATGAAATGGGTAACAGCGAGCAGCAGAGCGAAAGATTAGCAGAAATGGAAGACCTTTGTGGAGGCCCCATGTGCCACCTAGGCACTAATGGTTCAGACAATGACGACACTTCAGCTGCTTCCCAGCACTCAGCACTCTCATGAGCCTTTCGCTCCTCCTCTTCCTGTTGCAACGGTTTCTTGATCACAGTGAAATGTTCCCCTTGCCACTGGCTGCAACACGAGCCCAAAGCATAATCAATCTACCCCCATGCTTAACAGCTGGAGGAGGTGATCTTTTCATGAAATTCAGCACCCTTTTTTCTCCAAACATATCTTTGCTCATTGCAGCCAAAAAGTTCTATTTTAACTTCATCAGTCCATAGGACTTGTTTCCAAAATGCATCAGGCTTGTTTAGATGGTCCTTTGCAAACTTCTGACACTGAATTTTGTGGTGAGGACACAGGAAAGGTTTTCTTCTGATGACTCTTTCATGAAGGTCATAATTTTGCAGGTGTCACTGCACAGTAGAACAGTGCACCTCCACTCCAGAGTCTGTTGAATTTTCCTGAAGGTTTTTTGCAGTCAAACGGGGGTTTGATTTGCCTTTCTAGCAATCCTATGAGCAGTTCTCTCGGAAAGTTTTCTTGGTCTTCCAGACCTCAACTTGACCTCCACCATTCCTGTTAACTGCCGTTTCTTAATTACATTACGAACTGAGGAAACGGCTGCCTGAAATGCTTTGCTATCTTCTTAGAGCTTTCTCCTGCTTTGTGGGCATCATTTATTTTAATTTTCGGAGTGCTAGGCAGCTGCTTAGAGGAACCCATGGCTTCTGATTGTTGTAAAGCTTTGAAATTTGCAACACCTGGCCTTTCCTGATGATGACTGTAAACAAGCCATAGCCCTAACAAGCTAATTAAGGTCTGAGACCTTGGTCAAAGTTATCTGAGAGCTCAAATCTCTTGGGGTGCCCAAACTTTTGCATGGTGCTGCTTTCCTTTTTTTCACTCTAAAATTGTACAAAACAAAAATAATACACTAATCTTGCTTAAAATGTTGAAAAGAATGTTTCATCTTTAGTTTTATAACTTTTGGAGATCAGTTCAGCTTCTACTCACTTAACTATTCACAGTAACAGAAATTTTGACCAGGGGTGCCCAAACTTTTGCATGCCACTGTATGTATGCCTATGACCATAAGTGTGAAGTTGAACAACTGAAGACACATCAGTGCAAGTGACCAACATTTCTGAAAGTGTTGAGCTTGAAGGAACATCTTAGAGAAGGTATTGGGTCTATAGTAGTCTACATCTCAGGATCTAATGGTTATGAACAGTTCCACTGTTGCATTTTGCTTCAGGGTTGAATTACTGCAGCTGCTCTCGAGAGTTGGCCTGTCTAATCCATGGCCAGCTAATACCTAGGTTACAGATACAGTGCAAACACAAGGAAATCTGCAGATACTGGAATTTCAAACAACACACACAAAATGCTGGTGGAACACAGCAGGCCAGGCAGCATCTATAGGGAGAAGCACTGTCAATGTTTCAGGCCGAGACCCTTCATCGGGACTAACTGAAAGGAGAGATACTAAGAGATTTGAAAGTAGTGGGAGGAGGGGGAAATGCGAAATGATAGGAGAAGACCAAAGCGGGTGGGATGAAGCTAAGAGCTGGAAAGGTGATTGGTGAAAGTGATACAGAGCTGGAGAACAGAAAGGGTCATGGGACGGGAGGCCTCGGGAGAAAGAAAGGGGGAGGGGGGAGCACCAGAGGGAGATGGAGAACAGGCAGGGCAATGGGCAGAGAGCGAGAAAAAAAAACAACTAAGTATGTCAGGGATGGGGTAAGAAGGGGAGGAGGGGCATTAACAGAAGTTAGAGAAGTTAATGTTCATGCCATCAGGTTGAAGGCTACCCAACCGGCATATAAGGTGTTGTTCCTCCAACCTGAGTGTGGATTCACCTTGATGGTAGAGGAGGCCATGGAGAGACATATCAGAATGGGAATGGGACGTGGAATTAAAATGTGTGGCCACTGGGAGATCCTGCTTTCTCTGGTGGACCGAGCGTAGGTGTTCAGTGAAACGGTCTCCCAGTCTGCTTTGGGTCTCACAAATATATAAAAGGCCACACCAGGAGCACCAGACGCAGTATACCACACCAGCCGACTCACAGGTGAAGTGTCACCTCACCTGGAAGGACTGTCTGTGGCCCTGAATGGTGGTGAAAGAGGAAGTGTAAGGGCAGGTGTAGCACTTGTTCCACTTACAGATATAGTGATTCATTCCAAGAGCCATAATCATTTCAATCTGTTATGCAGCTCAGACATTCTCTGCTGTTAAGTCAGTGAGCGGATAATATTGTGGCTCTCCAGGGGCATGGTTGACAGCTCATCCCAGCATTCGTAGCAGCCAGCACTACTTATTGTTCTTGTTTTAAAATGCATTTATGGTGTGCGTGTTCAGTAATATTATGATGAGATGTTCAAGTTCATTTATTTTAGCTCAGGTTATACAGCTGCTCAGTTGTGTGTTTGTGTGTGACACTGAATGTAGCTGAGATGTATAATAATCACCTCCCTCATCTGTATGTGATTGAGTAAGTTCTCACAGAGCTATGGTGCTCTGTCTGTTATTGTGTTGGTTGCAATAAAAACACCAGGTGAGATAAATGAGCTTTTCTCATCCATCATCATGGACCAAATGCTCACCACATTAGTGTCAGGAGTGGGATTGGAAATTGAAAATGAAATTGAAGAGCTATGATGTCAGATGGAGTGCCTTAATAGCCAGGGAATAAGTAATGGGACTGAGTGGTATGGCTCCCGTAAACAGGACGCCAACCTGGAGGGAGAACCTGGGAATGGAGCGAGCGTACCCAGGTTCCCCATCTCCCTCACGGCCCACGCCAGGGAACCCAAGACTCCGCAGCCATGGGAGGATGGGCAACATGGCAGGCACCACCAATGTTGCCAGAGAAAGAGAAGGACCAATTGGTCCCAGCAATTAACACCATAAGGTCCACCCTGAAGTTCCCCAGATACAATGGTACCAGCCACCTGAAGCCTCTCCTGGCACATCAAACTTGCCACATTACATAATGGGTGGGCCTCACCGAGACAGCAGAGGGGGATGCCTGGGGGCCCTCCTCAACCTAACACTGGCTGAGCAGCATGACTACAAGGCCCTTGTAGTGGTGTTGAAGCAGCTTTTCAAGTGGAGGCCTTTGGAGGAAGCAGATAGCGTCATGTGGGAGAAAGCCGGGGAGACTCCACCTACTGCCTATGGAATGACACACATTTTGTGTGGCTACGATTAATTCTTCCTTTTCCCCAGTTCAAATGTTGAATTTTTAACTTTTATTTGTCGGATCTTAGAGGGGAATAGTTGTTATTATGTCACAATCTTTAAGAAGTGGAAAGCAGCTTCCTGAATCCAGCAATGGAAAGGGGAAAACTTCGAAAGAAAAATCAGAAGATATGCCTGTCTGAGCTGAGCGTCTAGAGCATTCACTGATGATTCTCAACCGGAAAATAGACAACAACATGGTAAAACTTGATGCTGCCACTTCTGAGATGAAGTCGTTATGGGAGAGTTTTCAACTTGTGCAGGAAAATATTATTTCCCTGAATTCCGAACTTAAAAGCGACAAAGCGACAGATAGCGGATATTTCAGCTCACTTGGAAAAGACTCAACATAAGATTATCGATTTGGAAGCAAGATCTCATCAGAATAACATTGAAATTGTTGGTCTGAAGGAAGGATCTGAGAGTGGGGATTTATTGGACTATTTTGCTAACCTGTTTCAATCTCTGTTTCCGGATATTTTGCCTCAACCTCCTGATATCGAAAGAATTTTCACTTTGAAATCTCGAGATCCAAATAAGCCAAGGTCAGTTTTGGTCTGCTTTCTTTGTTTCAAAGTTAAAGACCAAATCATGAAATATGCAAGGAAACACAGAGTTTTATAAATTCAAGAGTTCTGAGATTCATTTTTATGAAGATTATCCACGGGTAATTATGGACCTGTGGTCTAAATTCGTTCCAACCATGAAGATAGCCGATGATAAGGGATTATTCCCATCACTTCACTGTCCAGCCGGATTAAAGTTATTTCCCAAAGATTCAACCCCACGCATTTTTCTGGACCCCAAAGAGGCATTAGTCTATATTAATTCTATTTCAGTTCCAGCTGAGGCTTGAATGGTTTTAGGTCTGTTGAATAATTGTTATTTCAGAAAGAAAATAAGCTTTAAAGATTTCTGATTTGCTTAAGATGTCCTTTAATTGATGGACCATTTAAAGAAGATCTGAACTTTTTGATGTGACTGATGAATGACTTTTCCGAATATGTTTGGTCTACTGAGCGAATTAACACAGTGGACAGATTGTTAACTGGTTTGATTATTTGTTTCTATCCTCCTTTTTTTTCATTACTTAAGTGATGGCTTTCATAGTTCATAAGGACTTTTTCTGATATATACATACTTGGGAGAGCTTAGTAGATAGATAGTTTTTTTTTCTAAAAAGCTTTCCACTGGACATGTAAGTTAAATGGAAAATGGCGCAGATTTTTCTTCATTAGAGATTACATAGGCATTCTTTTCTTTGTTTAATTTTATTATTTTGGTGTTTTTGGAGATAGTTTCTGCATTTCCCAGCTTATTTTTAAGGATTAAGTATAAACATTTTTTCCCTTTGCAGGGCTTTTCTATTTTAGGGCTGTGTATTTTTTTTGTAACTGGGGGGAGGAATTAAGGAAAGCTTTTAAAATTACCATTATAAAATGGGCAGCTCACAGAGTCTTTCTCTTTTTATTACTTTTATGGGGATGGATTTCAGCTTTTTTTGCTGAATTTCAGGTCTTTCAGGGTGGTGGGAGGACTGGGGTTAGCTTTGAGTTATAAAATTAATTGTAGGATTAATTTTAGTTTTCTTTTTTGTATTTTTTCCCATTACAGCATTCTGGAGCATACATGTTTTGTATATAGTTATATTTATCACCGCTAGTTTTGATTAGCCCATGCTGGTATGCATGTATTTATGTGTTAAATAAAACTTTAAAAATTTATGGTAATTAAACAGATAAATGTTATAAGTTGGAATGTACACGGTTGGAATCATCCTATTAAGTGCAAGAAGACTTGTAAAATCATTAATCGATTCCAACTCAATATAATTTCTGCTCAAGAAATGCATATCAGAATGGGCGATCAAAATAGATTTTTTTAAATGTAGAAGGGCCTTCAATTTCATGCTACTTGTCAAAATAAAACAAAGGGAGTATCTATTTTTATTAAATCTAATATTTTATTCATCCAAGAAGACGTGTCAGATAATAATGATAGATTTTTAATTGCTAAAAGAACAATTTGTAATAGAAAAATTGTCCTGGTTAATCTATATGGACCTAATGTAGATGATCCTTTTTTTTAATGTATTTGCTTTATTGCCAGATTTAAATGAATATATGTTGTTAATGGGGGGTGATTTTAACTGTTGTTTAAATCCTTTGATTGACAAGAGTTCAACCAATCAGTGGCTTCCGAGTTGTTCTGCATCACTTATTAACTCTTTTTTAATTGATTTTGGCCTGGTTGAAATTTGGAGACATTTACATCCTAATGATAGAGCTTATTCTTTTTTTTCACATGTTCACAAAAAATATTTGAGAATCGATTATTTTATAACTGATCCCTGATTTTTGTCCAAAGTCCAGAAATGTGAATGCGATGCTATTGTTCTCTTGGATCATGCGCCTTTAAGCTTAGCCTTTGAATTGAATGATGTCATTATTGCAAATTTGCCTTGACATTTTCCAGAAAATTTATTAATAAGTTCGGACTTTGTCAAATTTATTGAGACTCAGATAAAAATATTTTTTTCTTTTTAATAATATGGTAGATGTGTCAAAATTGATTATGTGGGATACATTTAAAACACTTGCATGGTCAGATAATCTCCTATTTAGCTAAGTATAAGAAACAGACAAAAACAAAGTTGGATAAGATTTCAAAACAAATTAAAGACTGGGATAATATTTATGCAATCTCTCCTAACATTGATTTATTCAAAAAAAGATTTGAACTCCAATCACAATATAATCTATTATTAACTTATCCTATTGAAAGAAATTTGCTTAAATTGAAAAGTCAGTTTTATGTGTTTGGAGATAAAAATAATAAGCTATTAGCGTCTCAATTAAAAGCAGCTAAGGCTAAAAGACAATTCTTTTAAAATTCGTAAAGGAGACGGTAGTTTAGCATGTAGTTATGAAGATATTAATAAAACTTTTCAAGACTTTTACATTGAACTTTATAAATCTCAGTTTCCAGTTGATTCTTCTAAAATGAATGCCTTTTTACAAAAGATCGATTTTCCTCGAATTTCTGTTGAAGATCAACAAACTCGTGATGCTCCTGTTAATGAAAACAAAATTCAGAAAGCTATTTCTTCAATGAAATCTGGTAAAGCTCCTGAACTGAATGGTTATTCTGTAGGATTTTATAAAAAATTTGAAAAATTGCTTTCTCCATATATGTTGGAAATGCTTAAAGATTATTTTTTGATAGGAGAGTTACCTCCCACATTCTATGAAGCTTCTTTTTCTTTAATTCCTAAGAAAGATAAAGACCCTACTGATTGTGCTTCATATAGACCTAATGCATTATTAAATGTGGATGCTAAAATTCTTTCAAAAATGATGGCCAATCGTCAGGATAATTACTAATTATCTCTCAAGATCAAACAGATTTGTAAAGGGCTGTTATACCTTCTTTAATGTTTGGAGACTGTTAAATGTTATATATTCATCCTTTTCTAAGACTCCTCAATGTGTTGTCTTTCTCAATGCTGAAAAGGCATTTGACAGAGTTAAATAGAAATATTTAATGTTTTAGAGAAATTTAGCTTTGGTATAAATTTTAATAAGTGGATCAGAATGATATAGAAAAGCCCTATTGCTACTATTATTACTAATAATTGCAGATCTTCTTTTTATTGGCTTTCGCGGGATATGAGAGAAGGATATCCAATAAGTCCCTTGTTATTTAATTTGGTGTTGGAACCCTTGGCTATTACACTTTGTGAAGCTAAAGATATTCATGGAATTTTCATAAATGGGACTATTTGCATTACACATTTGCATAAGATCTCCCTTTATGCCAAAGATCTCTTAGTTTATATTTCGAATCCTGAAGAATCAGTTCCTAGTTTATTGAAACTATTTAACGAATTTGGAAAGTTTTTGGGATATAAACTAAACCTTCATAAAAGTGAATTATTTCCCCTAAATGATGCTGCTTCTATATATGATGACATTCCTTTTAGAGTTATGGACTCTTTTAAATATCTTGGTATTATTATTACTAAAAATCATAAAGACCTTTATAAAGTTAATTTGGTTTCTTTAGTGGATTTTATGAAGCAATTATTTTGTAGATGGAATCCACTTACACTTTCATCAGCCGGCTGAATTCATGCAGTTAAAATGTTGATTTTACCAAAATGTTTATATGTATTTCAAAACATCCCTATTTTTTTAATTAAAGTTTTTTGATCAGGCTCATTCGATTATTTCATCTTTTGTTTGGAATAATAAAAGACCAAGAATTGGTAAATATCATTTTCCAAAATTTAAAAAACATGGAGGTCTTGCTTTTCCTAATTTAAGAATGTATTGGGCTGTAAATAATATGTTATATGTGTTTTTGGTTATATTGGGCTGATAAAAATGAATGACCACCTTGGGCTGATTTGGAATTGAATGCTGTGAAACAGTTTCACTTAATCTCGTTATTAGGAGCTTCTCTACCTGTACAACTGGCCAAAATTACTAATTTAAATTTATATCAGTCATTAAGTAGTCATTACGAATTTGGTTCCAGTTTCGTGATTTTTTTAATCTTAAAAAATGTAAACCGCCAAAGTTTTGGCTTATAGATTAGAAACTGTTATTCCCTCTATTATTTCTGATGATCAAACTGATTTCATTAAAAACCGTCTTCCTTTTTTTAACATTCGGCGTTTATTTAACATTCTATATTCACCTCCAACTGGGATTCCTGAATGTGTTATTTCCCTCGAAGCAGAGAAAGCATTTGATCGTATAGAGTGGAACTACCTTTTTGCAGTTTTAGAAAAATTTGACTTCGGTCAAAGTTTTATCTCTTGGATCAAATTGCTGTATCTGTGTCTTACTGCCTCTGTTTTGACTAATTTTCAGAAATCCCAGCTATTTAACCTCAAACGTGGCACCCATCAGGGATGCCCTTTAAGTCCCTTTCTCTTTGATTTGGCTATAGAACCTTTGGCAATAGCATTTCGAAATTGTCCTGAATTGACCGAGATTTGGAGAGGGGGTGCTGAGCATAAAGTTTCTCTTTATGCTGATGACTTATTACTTTTTCTTTCAAATCCGTCTACATCCTTACCTCCAATGTTTTCACTTCTTGATCAGTTTAGCCGGTTCTCTGGCTATAAACTTAATTTACATAAGAGTAAACTTTTCCCAATTAATAAAGAAGCACAAGAATTAACATTCCGTGATCTCCCTTTTAAAGTAGTTCATAATCAATTTACTTATCTTGGGATTACAGTCACAAGAAAGTTTAAACATCTCTTTCGTGAAAATTTTGCCGATCTTTCATATACTATAAAACAGAGTCTGTTACAATGGTCACCTCTATCTATGTCTTTGGTAGGTCGTATTAATGTTGTTAAAATGTATGTTCTCCCTAAACTTTTATATTTATTTCAATCAATCCCAATTTTTATTCCTAAATCTTTTTTTGATTCCTTAGACTCTATTATTTTGTCATATCTGTGGAAGAATGGGCACTCTAGAATTAATAAAGTTTATCTCCAAAAATCTAAAGAAGAGGGTGGCATGGCTTTGCCTAACTTTTGTTTATATTATTGGGCAGCTAATATACGTTGTGCTACCTTCTGGTCTTTTTTCCATGGCCAACCCGCGTGCCCTAATTGGGTGGCAATGGAGTTGAGTTCCACTAAAGATTTATCTATTTCTGCACTTCTTGGCTCTGTACTCCCTAGTAGTTTGTCCAGATTAATTGTTAATCCTCTTGTTAGACACACTTTGGGTATATGGGCTCAGTTTAGGAAATTTTATGGTTTTCTTGGTTTTTCCTTTTCTCGCCCTATCTTACATAATCACCTTTTTTTACCTACTACGTATGACTCAGCATTCCATGATTGGTATAGGAAGGGCATTAGACATTTTGAAGATCTTTTTATTGATAATCACTTCGCATCTTTTCAACAGCTCTCTGCTAAGTTCAATCTGCCCAATGCTCTTTTTTTTTAGATATCTCCAAATTAGACACTTTATTAATCCTTTAATTCCTAACTTCCCTGAAATGCCCGAGAAAAATGCTATGGATTTATTTATTTCTGTTAATCCACTAGGTAAAGGTTTACTATCATTTATTCATGATAAATTAGCATCCTTACGATGTGCCCCTGTAGATAAAATTAGAATGGCTTGGGAGCATGATTTAAATATCTCCTTATCTGATGAGACTTGGGACTCAATTCTCAAATCGGTTAATTCAACCTCTCTTTGTGCTCGTCATTGCCTTTTACAGTTTAAGATTGTTCATAGAGCCCATATGTCTAAATCTAAACTATCTCAATTTTACCCTAATATTAGTCCTCTTTGTGATAAATACAAAAGGGGCGAGGCCTTTCTCATTCTTATGTACTGGTTTTGTCCTAGCTTGGAGAAATTTTGGAAAGATGTCTTCATAACGTTATCTTATATTCTGAATCACCACCTAGAACCTAACCCTTTAATTGCTTTGTTCGGTTTTTTGGGTGAGACAGATTTACGTCTGAGTTCGACTAAGTGTTGAATATTATCTTTTGCTTCTCTCCTGGCTAGACGTTTAATCCTCCTTAGATGGAGAGATGTTGCCCCGCCCATGCATGCTCAATGGCTTAATGATATTATGTCCTGCTTAGACCTTGAAAAAATTCATTATTCAGTTCTTAATTCGGATATAAAGTTCCATAAGGTCTGGGGACCTTTTATTGAGTACTTTCATAACCTTCCTCTTAACTAAGGTTTTTTTTTTCGGTCCCTTGCTTTCAGCTCCCTTTTTTTTTGGTAGTAGGCATTAATATCTTCTGTTGTTAAGTGTATTTACAGTTTTGGGGGTTTGAATGTCCTGATTTATATTCTCTATATTGTGTTGTGGTTGGTCTGGAGTTTTTTTTTGTTGCGGGGCTTGGGGAGGATACTAATTTTACATGTCTTCAATTTGGGTGCTTTCTCAATTATCTTTTTTTTTATTATATTATTATTGTATGTTTATTTTTGCACTGTATTAATGTTTTTCATTTTGATCTGGGTTTTTTTTACTTGTAGCGATGTAGAAAATGTATAAAAAAACTAATAATTTTTTAATGTAAACCTTCATTAAGTGATCCTACCTTTCTTCTTTGGAGGAACAAAGGAGTTTATTCCTTCATGGATCTGTTCCAAGATGGTTGATTGATGTCTTTTGAGTAATTAGTAACAAAATACTCTCTCTCGTATTCACATTTCCTGTAATATCTCATAAGAATATTTAAATAATTTTCCATATATACAGGATTCTGATTTGTTAGATATTATTTTTAAAATGAACCCTTTAGTGAAAGGTTTTATTGGGAAAATGTATCATTTATTGTTACAACAACACAATTACCCTTCACTTAAGATTAAGTAAGATTGGGAGAGAGTGCTTAACATGACATTGATAACAGAGGATTTGTTGCAGATTTTGAAGTTGGTTAACTCTTCTTTGATCTGTGCTAGTCGCTCTTTAATGCAATTTTAAATTGTACATCATTACTATTTGACAAAGGAAAGACTGTCTAAAACGTTTCCTAAGTGTCAGTGTGATAGATATAAAACCAAGACAGCCACATTGACACATATGTTTTGGTCGTATTCTGTATTAAAACATTTTTGGATATCTATTTTATCTACAATTTCTGAAGTTTTAAAAATTAATTTACAACCTAATAAATTGACAGTTTTGCTTGGTATAATCCCTCAATATATTCATGGTATTTCTCTATCAGACCAACATGTAATTGCATTCATTACATTATTGGTCAGAAGGGCTATTTTGTTGAAATGGAAAGATGTTTCTGCTCCTACTTTGATACAATGGTTCTCTCAGGTGATGCTATGTCTTAGATTGGAGAAAATCAGAAGTCGAACTTTTGATCCTCAATTTGATTTTGAGAAAAGGTGGGGTTCATTTGCCCGTTACTATCATCTGATTTGAGTTAATTAATATGGTTTCCTTCCGATTTTTGTTTAAATGGATTTGAGTTGGTGGATTGATGTTTTCTTGGAAGCTTGTATGATGTATAGCTCCAGGGTTGTGCTCTCAATGGGTTTTGTTTTCAGTTTTTTTTTGTTAGCAGAGGTTCTTTTTTTTTCTTTCTTTTCTTTCTATCAAAAAAATATTCTTATAACAAGAGGCTTTTATAATAAGAGGAATTGAGTATAGGAGTAAAGAGGTCCTTCTGCAGCTGTACAGGGCCCTGGTGAGACCCCACCTGGAGTATTGTGTGCAGTTTTGGTCTCCATATTTGAGGAAGGACATTCTTGCTATTGAGGGAGTACAGCGCAGGTTCACAAGGTTAATTCCCGGAATGGCGGGACTGTCATATGTTGAAAGATTGGAGCGACTGGGCTTGTATACACTGGAATTTAGAAGGTTGAGAGGGGATCTGATTGAAACATATAAGATTATTAAAGGATTGGACACACTGGAGGCAGGAAGCATGTTCCCGCTGATGGGTGAGTCCAGAACTAGAGGCCACAGTTTAAGAATAAAGGGTAGACCATTTAGAACAGAGATGCGGAAAAACTTTTTCACCCAGAAAGTGGTGGATATGTGGAATGCTCTACCCCAGAAGGCAGTGGAGGCCAAGTTTCTGGATGCATTCAAGAGAGAGTTAGATAGAGCTCTTATAGATAGCGGGATCAAGGGATATGGGGAGAGGGCAGGAACGGGGTACTGATTGTGTATGATCAGCCATGATCACAGTGAATGGTGGTGCTGGCTAGAAGAGCTGAATGGCCTTCTCCTGCACCTACTGTCTATTGTCTATTAATACTTTATTTTTTCTTATTATTATTTATATCTTGCTTAGCTTTGTTAGTCAGTTATTTGCTAATTTAATTATTTGTTGTACATAATGATATATTGACTTGATTACCTTAATGTATTTTTGTTGATCTTCAATAATTATCAATAAAAAAGATTTTAAAACTGAAAAAATGGGAGAAGGCCTAGGAGCATTCGTGGCACTGTGCTCGGCATGGCTACCCCCAGTTCCCTCCTGCGGCACAGGAAGAGCTTGCCCTCCATGCACATTCATCTAGCATCACCATCATCACTGACCGAGGCGCTGGCAGAGGCAGAGAGGGCAGAAACAATTTTAGCCCAGCAAGGTCTTCCAGCACCAGCCTGCACACCATGAGTCCAGGCATGTCACAAAAGGTGGAGGAGGAAACTGATGAGGAGCCCATGAGAAAGGTCCAACCAGCGCTGCGATGGCCCCACTGCATATCACCGAGCAATGTCTACTATTGTGGTGGCTCAGAACTGCCCCACACCAGGGTCATGCCACAGTGCATTACAACCATCAGGAACTGCTGAGATCATCAGCAGAATCCCTCTATTGTCATCTCTCCAGATGTGTCATTTGGGTGAAGAGCAAGGCTTATATGTGGACTGCATGGTGTAGGGCAACAAATGCCATACTTTGGTGGACACAGGGTCAACTATCACCATTATCTGTCTGGGTGTCCTCCCCAACATGGACCAGCCATCCCTGCCTAAGTGGACAACGACAGTGGTCCAGCAGGCTATTGCCACCAGTGACTGTCTGGCAATGAGAATGAAGAAGTGGCTGTGCATCGCAGTGGGAGAAAACACAGCAGAGCATGCGATGAGGTTATTTGAGGCTAGGGACTCCAGCATCATTGACCTTGACCTGCTGCCCCACTGGGAGGCATGTGTGGATGTGCCAGGGACAACACTCTACCTGGGTGCTGAAGCCATGGCTTACCAGTTGGGCAGCTCCAGGAAGAAGATAGACGGATGCAGCAACAACCCCCCCGCTGGTCTCCCAGTGGCTCGCCATAGTGCAGCACACCCCACAACGGCCCAATGCAGTGCAGAATACCATGCCAAATCCGGTGATGGGACTACAAACACCCCAGCTCAGCTCATCATGCCCCTGTCATCAGCAACTGCATTGGCACAATGCGACGACACTGGCAGTACTGCTGCAGCGCCTTCCAGTAAGACTATATAGGCAGCGTGGGATCTGTGACAGCAGAGCTCCAAAGGCTTGGATTAGGTACTAGAAGGTTGATGTACAAGCAGTACCTCAGGATGTGGGATGCCTGTGGGTTTACGATGCAGCTCGGCTGAACCAAAGCACAGCTAATGGACACCAAAAGCAGGCTCATGATGCCCAAAGCCAGAGACAAGACTTTACTGTGGGGGACCACATATGAGTCTACTGCCACACCTGGAAGAAGGGACTATCCCTCAATCTTGGAAGCCACTGGAAGAGGCCAGATGAAGAGGCCAAGCTTAACCGCACTTCCAATATGGTATACCAGGTATTGCTGCCTGAGCGGCGGAAGGTAGTCATGCTGCGCTGGGACCAGCTGGCACCTTATCAACCCTTGATCATCACTGACCCATCGAGGCTGAGGGAAGGAGGTGACATTCCAGGTGCTCTACCACTTGCCTCACAAATAGTACTTCCCCTGAGGGGTGCTACAGACACTCCTCAGCACCTCAGGCAGCAGCGTCAACCACCACTGGGACTTTCAGACTTTGTTGTGGACTCTAGGATTGCTGGGACAGCTAACCCCTCAGGTGGGAGCAGTGTTTTTCTCTAGAGATGTGGTTGACAACTTGCCCCAGCATTCCTAAAGGCCTGTGGCACTTATTGTTCTTGTTTTAAAATGCATTCATGGTGTGCACAGGGTGACCATAAAATTGCTGTTTGCCTTAACTGAGAAGATTAGTGGTTCTGGCAATAAATGGTAACATTTGTGGGTAGTTCACAGAGAAAAGTTAAACTTTTTTGAACTCTGAACTCTATGTATAAATCACATTGGTGTATAAGTGCTTCACCCTTCTGGGAACTATCATTTTAGGAAAGCACATTACTTTAACTTAGCTTTCTCCCATAAAATAGGCTTATAATTTAAAAGAAAACACATTAATTCAAGTTCAAATCCTTCTTTAATTAATTAATAATGTACTACAATGTGATTTACAACTTCACTTCTTCATTAAGATATGAACATGAAAATATCAACTTTAATTTTATCAAATGAACGTGTTGCAGTTTAAGTGTGTAATTTGAAACCACGTCCCATCACTCACAAACCTTGGCCTTTTAGCCCCTCTAAATGAAACCCAAAAGTAGATTTGCACACTCTAACAAACTGCTGTCAATGTAGTTCTGAGAGCATCCTGACTGGTTATATCATGACCTGGTACGGCAATTCAAATGCACAGGAATATGAGTAGTGAGCTCAGCCCACTGTATGGGGCCACACCTCCAAATCATCAGAAGTATCTACATGAGGTGCTGCCTCAAGAAGGCAACTGCCACCCATGGCATACCATATTCACACAGCTACCATCGGGCATGAGGTAACAGAAGCCTGAGGTTCCACACTATTAGGTTCAAGAATAGCTATTCCCCTTCAACCATATGGTTCTTGAACTAACTTGTACAATCCCAATCACTACCTCAGTGTGCAACACTATGAACACTTTGCACTACGATACACTTTATATTGTTCTAAATGTATTCATTCTCGTAAAAATTGCATAATATGCATGTTTATGTTTTTTCATGGTGAATGCTTCTTACCAGATGTAGATGGTGCTGCAAATAATTTACAATCAGGGAGGAGGTATAGGATCCTGAAGTTCCACTCACAATGTTTTAGGAACAGCTTCTTCCCTTCCGCCATCAGATTTCTGAATAGTCAATGAATACTATGAACACTACCTCACTATATTGCTTTCATTTTACACTATTTATTTATTATATATTCTTACTGTAATTTATAGTATTTTTTACATATTGCACTGTACTGTTGCCCAAAAGCACAAAATTTCATCACATATGTCAGTGATAATAAACCTGATTATGAATCATAGAATACAGTTGTCCACACTTACCTTGCTGATCTTGCTGATAATGGTACTTAAGAGATGTTTAGATAGACACATAAACATGGAGAGATTGGAGGGACATGGATCATGTTCAGGCAAAGAGATTTAGTTTAATTTGGCATTATGTTCAGCATACACATTGTGGATTGAAGGTCTTGTTCCTGCACAGTACTGTTCAACGTTCTATGTTCTATTGTGTGATCTCCTTATATTCTCGTTCGAAAATCACTACTTCACAATCATACATAGATTTTTTTTTGCCAAACCTTTCCTCTCACCTCTTTATACTGACTACCTCCCTTCTACTCTTTCAGTACAGATGAAAGGTCTTGACCCAAAATGTCAAGTGTCTGTCTCTCTACATGGATGCTACTTGATCTGGTGAATTTCTATGTCCATTTTTATTTTGCTCTAGATCTCAGCATCTGCAGTCTCTTGTGACTTCATCACATCCACCTGGATTGTTGGGGAAGCCCATGCTTGGAGCCCACCTGGAAGGTAGACAATACCAAATCCACTTTCTCGGGACTTTCAGCCTACCCACCTATAAGAGCAGCTCCCTCTTGGAGATCCAAAGTAAATGAATTTTAATTTTCTGCTTTTATTCCTATTCCTTATGCAGGAGCAAAATGGAGTTCTAAGTAGTTTTTGTTCTTGTATGTGGGCCATACACAAATAAAGTATGACCATTAGACCTTAAGACATAGCAGCAGAATTAGGTCATTTGGCCCATTGAATCTGCTCTACCATTCGATCATAGATCTTTTATTATTCCTCTAAATCCCATTCTCCTGCCTTCTCCCTGTAACCTCTGATGTTCTCCCATGTGTGGAAATATTTGATATTTTCTGGATTGTAAATCTCAGCTGGGTGCTTCCTCATGGGATCTCCAACAGGCCTCTCGGCCCACTGATTCTGCATTGCACATTAATCATCCATTTATATTAATCCACAATATTCTTATTTTATTTTCCTCACCAGTATCATAGCAGAGGATCTATTATGTCAAAGGCAGCATGGCAGTACCTCTACTTTCTTAAATGTTTGCTCAGATTTGGCATGTCAGCTAAAACTTTGACAAATTTGCATATTGTGTCATGGCCTGGTGGGGAAACACCAATTTTCAAGAATGGAAATGTCTACAAAGAGTGGTGGATACAGCCCAGTCCATCACAGGGGAAGCCTTCCCCACCATTGAGCACTGCCACAACAAAGTAGCATCAATCATCAATGAGCCCCACCATCCAGGCCATGCTCTCTTCTTGTTGCTGCTATCAGGAAGAAGGTATAGGAACCTTTAGTTCCCCACCACCAGTTTAGGAACAGCTATTACACTTCAACCATCAGGCTTCTGAACCAGTAAAAATAACTTCGCTCATCTCAAAGGTGAACTGATTCAACAACCGGTGGAGCCACTTTCAAGGACTCTACACCTCAATATACATCTCAATATTCTTTATTATTAATATTTGTTTTATTTTAATTATGCAGTTTTATTTTAATTGTACAGTTTGCATATTGGTTGTTTGTCAGTCTTTCTGTGTTTTTTTTATTGATTCAATTGTATTTCTTTGTTCTATTGCAAATGCCTGCAAGAGAAAGGAATCTCAAGGTAGTAGATGGTGGCATATACATACTTTAATAATAAATTTATTTTGAGCTTTGATTTTCCCTGAGATTCTTCTACCGTCTTACACAGCAGAGTTAATTTAAGACAGCCAATTTAATCAATGGACTGACATGCCTTTACATGTAAATGGAAATCAGAGCATCCCAAGGAAACACGGGGAGAGCATAGAAACTCCACACATATAGAATTCAAGGTCAGAACTGAACATGGATCTCTGGTGCTCTGTCAGCAGCTGTAGTAGTTGTGTCATTGTTTCCTTGGAGGAAAAGAGTGCCTAAAACTCACTGAATCCTGAGAGATAATAAAAAAATCAACTTGCTGGAGGAAGTCAATGGGTGGAGCAGCATCTGTGGAGGGAGAGGAATTGTTGATGTTTTGGGCTGAGACCCTGCATCAGGATGAAAAGTGGAAAGGGGAGATGGCCAGTATAGAATAGAGATGGAATGTTGAGACAGAGGCCTGTAGTGATATGTGGATAATTCTTTTTGGACAATTTGGATAATTTTTCTTCATTATCCATAGTATTCATTATTTCAAGCAGGGCCTCAACAGATGATTGGAAACTTGCCTGCATCTGGACTACTGAATCTCTATCTGAACTTTCTTGGTCAACTTCACAATAAAAGCAAGAACCAATCCACTTGGACTCATGTCTCACCACTCCCCTTAACCCCTTCATACTGGCCTTTCCTCTCTCCACTCTCAATCTGATTCAGGATTTCAGCCCAGAACATCAACAGTTCTTTTACTTCCACAGATGCTGCTTCATCTGCTAAGTTCTTCCTGCAGATTGTTTGTTGCTTCAAATAATGCAAAATAATGGGATTGAGTAAAACAGTTATATTTTTGAACGATAGATTTTGGTCATATGGCCTAATTCTGCTCCTATGTATTATGGTCTTTTATCTCCCAAATTTAAAATAAATGTCACCTTATCTATATCTAAATGTGTGACTCCTTATTGTTAATCTGTAACCCTTAATCTAGATTTCCCACAAGATGAATCATACTCCCCACATTCACCTCTTCAAGACCCGAGAGGGTTATAAGTTCATAATGACATGAGCAACAGATCTGTATTTGAGCTGAGATAATGCACTTTGAAGTACCCCTTGCTGTTCACTATGGCTTTGACGTGAGACTTTCACAGGTTGACAAAAAGTAACACTGTCTTCTCAAGGTTGTCTTTGCCAGTACTCCAGAGATTCACACTGTTGCTTTGAATATTCAGCCTCTGGCACTTGTCAGGAAGTTTGCTCAGCTTCTCTTCCAATGACATATTGTTTGGGGATGCTGCTAATTTAAACAGCACCAGGCAAATTCTTAGTGCAGTCCTTTGACAGTTTCCTCTTTCATGACCTGTGGTGAAGTATTCAACTTCAAGAGGAAGAGGAGACGTGACAAAGTCCTGAAAATATCGGCTTACCAAAGAAACAAATTCACATATAGGGTGGAGGTATTGCTGACAAGAACACATTTTCTACTTATATTTAACGGAAGTCTGAAAAATTGTCTGATAATGGAATGGTTTGGGATTTGAATAGATTAGCTTTATTTGTCACATGTACATCAACATATCGAAACATACAATGAAGTGCATCATTTGCATCAATTACATAGTCAGAGGGTGTACTGGGGACAGCCCACATGTATCGCAATACCTTCTTCACCAACATAACATGCCCACAATTTACTAACCCTAACCTGTGCATCTTTGGAATATGGGAGGAAACCAGAACACCTGGAGGAAATCTGCGTGGTTATGAGGAGTGTAAAACTCCTAACAGACAGCAGTGGGAATTGAACCCTGATTGCTGGCACTGTAAAACATTATGCTAGCCGCTATGCTACCATATCAGCTATTTCAGAGGACGGCACCATTGTTGTGGGACAGGAATTACAGGACAAGATAGCGGATTTCTTTCTCTCAAGTGCACGGCTAAGCCTAATGAATTTTAAAGTAATTGGAGTGTTTTATTGTTAATGAAGCCAAAGACTTGTTTATTAAAGCTTTCGCTCAGGAATTGACTGGCATTAGGTTGGAGGCTACTCAGATAGGATATGAGGATTTGTTCCTATATTTTGTGGCAGTAGAGGATGCCATGGACAGATATGTTGATGAGGGAATGAGAAGTCGAATTGCCATAGGTGCCCACCAGGATATCCTGCCTGTGGCAGGTAGTTTCCAAGCTATTGGAAAGATATTGTTTTCTCTAACTTCTGGTAACCATTGTTCTCCCACAAACCTTTATTCTGTCCCTTGCCACATTCAGCTGGCCTCACACCATCTCTTCACCTCTCCCACCTTTATGACTTACCCTCACCCTCAGCTTCTCCACCTCCTTGCCTTTACTCCATGGCCCTCTCCTATCTGATTCCTTCTTTATAGCCCTTCACCACCTCCATCTATCCCCTCCCAGCTTTTCCTTCCCTTGGTCCCAACCATCACTTGCCAGCTTATACGCCTGTATACCCTCTACCTTCTCATTCTGGCTTCTGTACCTTTCCTTTCCAGTCCAGATGAAGAGTCTTGGCCTGAAACATCAACTAATTATTTTCCTGCCATACTTGCTGAGTTCCTCCAGCAGTTTGTGTGTGTTGCTCAAGATTACCAGTGTCTGTAAAATTTCTTGTGTCTAGCCAACATTTATCCCACCAGTAGCCACAGTACACAAATAATGTAGTCATTTTCTCATTGATGGAAAGTATGTTATGTGATTTTTTTCTGTTTCCTCCATTACAAAAACATTTCTCTGATTGTACTGCACAATGGGATATTCTGAAAGACAAGATAAAGGTGTAGAAAAAAATTCTCAAGGATGTTGCCAGGACTGGAGGGCCTAAGCTAAAAGGGAAGACTGGACCGTCTGGTTCTTTTTTCCCAAGAGCATATGAGATTGAGGGAAGACCTTACACAGCTGTGTAAAATGACAAAGGGAGTAGATAAATTGGATAATCACAGTCTTTTACCCGGAGTAGGAAATTCAAAACTGGAGAGCATAGGTGCTGGATTCTGATGCTTTTGTGATCCAGAGGTTCTTTGGAAGTCAAGAATGAGGCATAAAATGTATTGTTTGCAATTTTATTTAGTGTTACATGAACAGGGAAAGAACAAAAAAAGAAAAAGTGAACAATTTTTGTAGTAATCTTAGTCTAGAGCTAACCTAACCAAATATTCCAGTGATAACAATTAACTAAAAAATTCAGATTCAAGTGGTGTGACACTTGCCACTGAAACCCAAGAGGTTTCTCAAAAAATACAAAGCAACACTACTGTAATTACTGAAAAGTTCACAGAACAATTGGATTGGATTGACTTTATTTCTTAAATCCTTCACATACATGAGGAGTAAAAATCTTTATGTTACAAAGTACATGTATATAGGTGATTATATAGACTTACAAGCAAATATAGGAAAGTTACTGTAAACTGTAAGAAATATAACAACTCTATACCCAAATCCAACATAGACAAGGTGAGAGAGGAAAAATTTAAGAGATCTGAGGATCATGTTTTTCACGTGGAGGGAGGTGACTGTCAGAGGGAGCTGGAGAGGTGAGTACAAATGTAATATTTAAAAGATATTTGTACAGGTCATGTTTAGTGGAATATGGGCCAAATGGAGTCAATATAGTCTGGATAGACTTCTAGGCTGGCATGGATGAGTTGGGCCAAATAGCCTTCTCTGTACTCTATGACTCCATGAAAGTTGCTATAGAATGCAGGTTCATCATTCTTTCCATTGCAGAGAATGGCTGATAATATTGACACTTTTAAAGGCAAAAAACAAAGCAGATTCTGCAGATGCTGGAAATCTTGAGCAATACACACAAGTACATATCATCATAGCGGCCATCGTCTGAATGGACATAGTCAGAGTGGTGATCTTAATGCTTTAACTCATCGAGACTTCAGCAAAGAGAGGCTTCACTTAGGGAAAGAAAAGCTCAATTTTTTCCTTCTTTATATCTGCTCAGCTAGGTAGTGATGAAAAGCAGAACAGTGCAATGTTTCTCTTGTGGATGGGGGAAAGCAGGGAGAGTTCCAGTATCCCTGACCACTACAACTGTGAGAAGTACATCCAGCTGCAGCTTCTAACAAACCACATTAAGAAGTTGAAGCTGGAACTTTATGAATTCCTGATTATTCAGGAGTCTGAAGGGGTGATAGAGAGGACATATAGAGAGATAGTTACATGCAAGGTGCAGGACACAGAAACCTGGGTGACAATCAGGAAGGGGAAAGGGATTAAGGAGCCAGCACAGCATACCTGAGCAATGAGGTTCTGCATAGGGAGTTTAGGGAGTTAGGAACTAAGTTAAATGGTAGGACCTCCAGGGTTGTGATCTCAGGATTGCCACCCATGTCAAATGCTAGTGAGGCTAGAACTAGATTGATTATACAGTTTAATATGTGCCTGAGGAGTTGATGTAGGAGGGAGAGCATAAGATTTTAGATCATTGGTCTCTCTTAGAGGGAAGGTGGGACCTGTACAAAAGGAACAGCTTGCAACTGAACTGGAGGTGATTAATATCCTAGTGGGAAGATTGTTGAAGCTGCAAGGTGGGATTTAAATTAGAGTTGCAGGGGGATGGGAGCCAGAGTGCCAGAAGAGATAGTGGAGAGGTTGTGGAGGCAGATGTTGATAAGACCTCAGACAAAGTTTAGAATCAAAAGGTTGAGCATTGTGTGACAAGCACTAAAAGGGTGAATACAGGACTGAAGGTGTTGTATGTGAATGTGCGCAGTACTGCAGTACACAGTATAAGGTAGATGAACTTGTAGCACATTTACAGATTGGCAGGTATGATGTTGTAAGCATCACAGAATTATTACTAAAAGAATATAGATGGGAACGGAATGTCCAAGGATACACATTGTATCGAAAGGATAGGCAGAAAGGCAGAGGGTGCAGTGTTACTCTGTTGGTAAAAATGAAATCAAATTATTAGATGGACCAAGAGCAGCTTTTTTTCTACAGTTCTGCCAAATGGTTTTGGCCCAAAATGTCATCTGTACTTTTTTCCATAGATGCCACCTGGCCTGCTGAGCTCCTTCTGCATTTTGTATGTGCTCCTCAGATTTCCAGCCTCTGCAGATTTTCTCTTATTTGTGAATCCTAATCTAATCACGGTACAATTTACTATGATGAATTAACCTAACCAGTACATCTTTGTATTGTCAGAGAAAACCAGAGCATCTGCTGAAGACCCATGCATCCCATAGGGAGGATGTACAGAGACTCTTTACAGAATGGCGCCGGAACTGAACTCCAAATTCCAAACTGACCTGAGCTGTAACAGAGATGCTACAATGGGGCACACAATGTTACTTCAGTTCTGTTGGCCATGGTGAGGCCTCATATTATGTCTGGGCACTCTCTAACCTGATGGCATGAACATTGATTTATCTAACTTCCTGTAACCACTCCCCTCTATTGCCCCCCTTCCCCTGCCCCCATCAGTGTTTTTTGCCAATTCTTTTTATCCTCTCACACATTTTCTTCTCCTCTCCCACCCTCATGACCTGATAGTCACCCACTTCTGGTTCCTCACCTTTCCTTTAATTCATTGTCCTATTTGATTCATCCTTCTTCAGCTCTTCCTCCTTTTACATCTTCCACCTATCACCTCTTAGCTTCTTAGTTCAACCCTCTCCCCACCGACACATCTTCCCCCTCACATCTCAAATATCACAAGCTAGCTTCTACTCCTTCCTTCTCCCTTTACCTTCTTGTTCTGGCTTCTTCTACCTTCCTTTCCAGTAATAATGAAGAGTCTTAGACCAAGACATTGTTTATTCCTTTCAATATATGCTGCCTAACTTGCAGAGCTCATCCAGCATTTTGAGAGTGTTGCTCATCCAAGGATCATCCTAGATAATACCATACCATCATCTCTTATGCTGAATGGTAATGCTTTGAATTTGTGCATTGTAAACTAATTTGTAATGCAGAATGTGTCCTTTTCTTCCCATATGTTTGAAAGCCAAAGGGGGTTTGAAAATTAAATACATAATATGGAAAATTAAACTGTTGGCCTTATAAATGAAGTACAGCATTCATACACAAAAGTATCGTGAATGTGTAGAATTAATTTCACCTTTAATGAATCAGCCTGGTAATTATACCAGGCTAAACAATGTGCTGGTTTAATTCCATATTAAAACTGCTGGGATAGTTTGAACACCAATTTGACTAGACAAGAACACATTTAGAAACCCGCCTCAAGTTGTTGCAATTATCTGTTCATTAGGCAATTAATGATAATTTATCTTTCTATGAAGGAGACTGAATGACTTTTAGGGGAAAATCTCATGAGTGTTGTTGCCTTGATGCATGAGGTGGCATATTACTAGGACAATCCATGATTCAGTAAGTTCATTTCAGGCTTCAATCAGCCTTCCAAGTCAGGCAGCATTTGTGGAGGGAAATGAACAGTTGATGTTTTGGGTCGAGCCACTTCAGCAGGAATTTCCAGTCATTATGAAGAGCCTTGGACTGAAATATTGGCTGTTCATTCTCATCTATAGAAGCTACCTGACTTGCTGAGTTACTCCAGCATTTTAAGACCACAACATAGAGGAACAGAATTACAAAATGCTGGAGGAACTCAGCAGGCCAGGCAGTATCTATGGAAAAAATTACAATCAACGTTTTGGGCCAAAGCCCTTCAGCAGGACTGTAGGAAAAAAGTTGAGGAGTAGAATTGAAAGATGGGGGGGAAGGGGAGAAAGAAATGCCAGGTGATTGGTGAAACTTGGAGAGGGAGGGATGAAGCAAAGAGCGAGGCAGTAGATTGGTGAAAGAGACAGAAGGCCATGGAAGAAAGGGGGAAGGGTATGAGGGATGAGCACCAGAAGGAGACAATGGGCAGACAAGGACATAACATGAGAGGGGAAAAAGGGGATGGGAAATAGTGAAGGGGGAGAGACATTATTGGAAGTTTGAAAAATCGATGTTCATGCCATCAGGTTGGAGGCTACCCAAACGGAATATAAGGTGTTGTTCCTCCAATCTAAGTGTGGCCTTATCCTGACAGTGGAGGAGGCCATGGATGGATATATCAGAATGGGCATGGGAAATAGAATTAAAATTACCTCTACCTTGCAGTGGCCCAGCACCAACTCTCAGGCACCTCCTCTTACTTACCCTTCAAACGAGACCCCACTAAGATACACCAAGCTGTCTCTCATACCAACCTTATAGGCTCTGGGGATCTCCCATCCACTGTCACCAGCCTCATAGTTCCTGCACCCTGCACATCTCGTTTCTACCTCTGATCCAAGATCCATAAATCTGCTTGTCCAGGAAGACCCATTGTTTCAGATTGTTCCTGCCCCACCAAACTCATATCTGCATTCCTCGACTCTGTTTTATCTCCCCGGTCCAGTCCCTTCCCACCTACATCCGTGACACCTCACATGCTCTTGATCTTTTCAAGGATTTCAGATTTCCTGGTCCCCATCATCTTATTTTTAATATGGATGTCCAGTCCTGTACACCTCCATCCTCCACCAAGAAGGCCTCAAAGCTCTTCATTTCTTCCTGAACACCAGACCCAACCAGTTCCCCTTCATCACCATTCTCCTCTGCCTAGTGGATACTTGTCCACACACTAAATAATTTCTCCTTTGGGTCCCCCCCAATTCCTTCAGACAAAATGGGTAGCCATAGGCACTCACACTGGTCCCAGCTATATCTGCCTTGCTGTTGGATACATGGAACAGTCTATGCTCCAAGCTAAACTGGTGACTGTCCCACAATTTACCTACGCTACATCAACGACTGTATTGGTACTGCTTCCTGCACCCATGCTAATCTTATCAATTTCATCCACTGTGCCTCCATCTTCTACACAGCCCTCAAATTCACCTGGTCCACTTCCCTTCTCTTTCTCGATTTCACTGTCTCTATCTCTAGACACAGCTTATCCACCAATATCTGTTATAAACCAAAGGACTCTCACAGCTACCTAGATTATTCCTCGTCACACACTGCTATTCGTAAAAACGCCATCCCCTTCTCTCAATTCCTTCATCTCCATTCTATCTGCTTTCAGGATGAGGCTTTTCATTCTAGAGCAAAGGAGATCCCCTCCTTTTTCAAAGAAAGGGGCTTCCCTTCCTCCACCATCAACACTGTCCTCAACCACATCTCTTAAACTTCACACAAGTCTACTCTTACTCATCCTCCTGCCACACTACCAGGGATACAGTTCCTCATGTCCTCACCTTCCATCCCACTAGCCTCCGCTTCCACCACATAATTCTCTGAAACTTCTGCCACTTTCAACTGGATCCCACCACCAAACACATCTTTCCCTCCCCCCCCCCTTTCTGTTTTCCACAGGGATCACTCCCTAGGCGACTCCCTTGTCCATTCATCCCTACCGATTGATTTCCTTCCTAGCATTTATCCTTGCAAGAGGAACAAGTGCTACACCTGCCCCTACATCTTCTCCCTCACTACCATTCAGGGCCCCAAGCAGTCCTTCCAGGTGAGGCAACACTTCACCTGTGAATCTGTTGGGGTCATATACTGTGTTTGGTGCTCCCGGTGTGGCCTCTTGTATATCGATGAGACCTGACGTAGATTGGGAGACCACTTCGATGAGCATCGACACTCCATCCGCCAGAACAAGCAGAATCACCCAGTGGCCACCCATTTTAATTCCACTTCCCATTCCCATACCGATATGTCCATCCATTGGCTCTTCCAGAATCAGAATCTGGTTTAGTATCACCAGCACGTGACGTGAAATTTGTTAACTTAGCAGAAGCAATTCAATGCAATACATAATATAGAAGAAAAAAATAAAATAATAATTATAAATAAATAAGCAAATCTTATTCAGTATATTTTATGCAGTATACATATATTGAATGGGTTAAAAATCATGCAAAAAACAGAAATGCAATATATTTTTAAGAAAGAGAGGTAGTGTCCAAGGGTTCAATTTAGGAATTGGATAGCAGAGGGGTAGAAGTTGTTCCTGAATCACTGAGTCTGTGCCTTCAGGCACAGGAGTCTGGACCTCCTACCTGCTGGTGACATTGAGAAGAGGGCATGCCCTGGATGCTGGAGGTCCTTAATAATGGACGCTGCCTTTCTGAGACACCGTTCCTTGAAGATGTCCTGGTACTTTGTAGGCAAGTACCCAAGAAGTAGCTGACTAAACTTACAACCCTTTGTAGCTTCTTTTGGTCCTGTGCAGAAGCCCCCCCCCCCCACCCATACCAGACAGTGATGCAGCTTGTCAGAATGCTCTCTACAGTACACCTATAGAAGTTTTTGAGTGTATTTGTTGATATACCAAATCTCTTCAAACTCCTAATGAAGTATAGCCACTGTCTTGTCTTCTTTATAACTACATCTTTCTTTTGTGACAAGGTTAGATCCTCAGCAATCTTGACACTCAGGAACTTGAAACTGCTCACTCTCTCCACTTCTGATCCCTCTATGAGGAACCCACTGTCTACATCCACTGTCAGGATAACGCCATACTTAGGTTGAAGGAAAAACACCTTATATTCCGTTTGGGTACCATCCAACCTGATGGCATGAATATCGATTTCTGAAACTTCCAGTAGTGCCTCCCCCCCCCCACTTCACCATTTCCCATCCCCTTCTCCCCATCTCATGTTATCTCCTTACCCACCCATTGACTACCCCTAGTGCTCCTCCCCCCCTTCCTTTTTTCTTCCATGGCCTCTTGTCTCTTTCACCAGTCAACTTCCTAGCACTTTGCTTCATCCTGCCCACTCCAGGTTTCACTTATCTCCTGGTGTTTCTTTCTCCCTTCCCCCCCCCAACCCCCACACCTTTTAAATCTACACCTCAGCTTTTTTTCTCCAGTCCTGTTGAAGTGTTTCAACCCAAAGATTCAACTGTACTTTTTTCCCATTGATGCTGCCTGGCCTGCTGAGTTCCTCCAGCATTTTGTGTGCATTGATTAGATTAGGGTTAAGCGGTGTTGTGGGTTGCTGGGGCAGCATGGCCTGAAGGGCCAGACATGCCTACCCTGCAATGGATCGCTAAATAATAATAATAATGAGTAAATTCAACTTGGTCTTCTTACCTGGGAGAAAAATAGTGACTATGTGTTTGCTTTTAAAATTGGAACCCAACCATTGTCTGAGTCACTCATGGGAGCTTAGTTAGCAATCCACTGAGAAAGATGTGAATTATTGATGATGATGGCAATAAATGAAGCTCACTGCAGTTGCAGATAAATGTTTGATGTATTATTTTCAATTCTTTTTTTTCTGGAGTGACACAATGCCACAGGTTCTGGTGTGTTACTTCTGATAATTTAGGTATCTTCAGCTGACTCTGGTTTCTTTTATTGAATTCATGCAACAAAGTGCCACTTGTTAAGAGTGAGGTATAAATCATGGTGACCTTGTCAGATGCTTATTGTAACACATAGCTTTCTGTTACTGCTGCCTCAATGACAGAAGCTATTGCCAACTGGTAGCTGTTGAAGACAAGAAACTTTCATCAGACATGATGAGGGGAGTCAGGTGTAACTCTGTAACTGAATCCCATGTTTTCATTGTAGGAGGGTATTCAAAGCCTGCTATGTGTGAGATGTTGTGTGACAACACAAAGGTTGGAAGTGTTGTGGATGGTGTGGAGGGCTGTCAGAGGTTACAGTGGGACATTGATAGGATGCAAAACTGGGCTGAGAAGTGGCAGATAGAATTCAACCCAGATAAGTGTGAAGTACTTTTGGTGGGTCAAAAACAATGACAGAATATGGTATTAATGGTAAGATTCTGGGCAGTGTGGATGATCAGAGAGATCTGGGGGTCTGAGTCCATAGGACTCTCGAAGCTGCTGCGCAGGTTGACCCTGTGGTTAAGAAGGTGTATGGTGCAGTGGCCTTCATCAATCATGGAATTGAATTTAGGAGCCAAGAGGTAATGTTGCAGCTATATAGGACCCTGGTCAGACCCCACTTGGAGTACTGTGCTCAGTTCTGGTCGCCTCACTACAGGAAGGGTGTGGAAGCCATATAAAGGGTGCAGAGATTTACAAGGATGTTGCCTGGATTGGGGAGCATGCCTTATGAGAATAGGTTGAGTGAACTCTGCTTTTCCTCCTTGGAGCGATGGAGAATGAGAGGTGACCTGATAGAGGTGTATAAGATGATGGGAAGCATTGATTGTGTGGATAGTCAGAGGCTTTTTCCCAGGGCTAAAATGGTTGCCACAAGAGGACATAGGTTTAAGGTGCTGGGGAGTAGGTACAGAGGAGATGTCAGGGGTTAGTTTTTTACTCAGAATGGTGAGTGCGTGGAATTGGCTGCCGGCAACAGTGGTGGAGGCGGATACAATAGGGTCTTTTAAGAGACTTTTGCATAGGCATCTGTGGGATTCTGTGGCACATACTGCAGTGGAGGCCAAGTCCATGAGTATATTTAAGGCAGAAATTGATCATTTCCTGATTGGGCAGGGAATCAAAGGATATGTCGAGAAGGTAAGTGTATGGGGTTGAGTGGGATGCAGGATCACCCATGATGGAATAGGCTGAATGACCTAATTCTGCATTTATGTCTTATGGTCTCTTTACTTTGGGGACCCGGGGTGGGAAGTCCATTAACACCCCTTGACTATCTTTGTATGTCCCAATGAGATCTTGATGCCTTTCACTGTACTGTGTCACTCTGGGACGGGGGGATGTGATTGACCGCCACCCCCCACATTTCTAATAACCAGCACTGTTTATTGTTCTTGTATTAAAATGCTTTCATGGGATTATGGTGAGATGTTCGTTCATTTATTGTCATATTTTAGTTTGGGTTATACAGTTATTCGCATGTCTGTTTGTGGGTCACCCTGACTGTAACCGGGGTGTGTAATAATCACCTCCCAATCTGTATGTAACTGAGTGAGTTCTTTCCCCAGGTCATAGCTCCCAGTCTGTGTTTTTTTGTGTTCATCACAATAAAAACAGTTGTTGAGTTGTACAATCTGTTCTCATTTGTCATGCACCAAATGCTCACCACGGTATGTTTCAACGTAAATGTCACAAATAACATTAATCTTCCGGTAAAATTAGTGTGTGTTCAGTCGCAAGTCTGTTGTATTGGTGAGTTACTCGATGGCAGTGGATCTGGACTTGAATGCATTGTGCCACCTATTAAGTATGTTTATTGATGACAGAGTAAGTTTGCTGATGACACAAAGGTTGAGGATGTTGTGGATAGTGTGGAGGGCTGTCAGAGGTTACAGTGCGACATTGATAGGATGCATCACTAGGCTGAGAAGTGGCAAATGGACTTCAACCCAGATAAGTGCGAAGTGGTTCATTTTGGTAGATCAAATTTGAAGACAGAATATAATATAAATGGTAAGACTCTTGGCAGTGTAGAGGATCAGAAAGATCTTAAGGTCCATTTCAATAGGACACTCAAAGCTGCTGCTCAAATTGATAGTGTTGTTAAGAAGGGGTATGGTTTGTAGGGATTCATCAACCGTGGGATTGAGTTCAAGTGCCATGAGGTAATGCTAACTATATAAGACCATGGTCAGACCCTACTTGGAGCACTGTGTTCAGTTCTGGTCACCTCATGACAGGAAAGATGTTGATACTATAGAGAGGATGCAGAGGGGGTTTACAAGGATGTTGCCTGGATTGGAGGGTGTAGTTTATAAGAATAGGTTAAGTGTACCTGGCCTTTTCTCCTTGGAGCAACAGAAGATGAGAGGTGATCTGACAGAGGTGTAGAAGATTATGAGGGGCACTAATCATGTGGATAGTCAGAGGCTTTTCCCCAGGGCTGAATAGCTAACACGAGGGAGCACAGTTTTAAGGTGTTTTGAAATAGGTACCAAGGAGATGTCAGGGGTAAATTTTTCACACTTACGCGTGAAATGCTCTGTCGGCAGTGGTGGTGGAAGTGGATACAATAGGGTCTTTTAAGAGCCTCTTAGGTAGGTACAGGGAGCTTAGAAAGGTAGAGGGCTATGCGCTAGGGAAATTCTAGGCAGTCTCTAGAGTAGGTTACTTGCTTGGCACAGCATTGTGGGCCAAAGGGTCTGTATCGTGCTGTAGGTTTTTATATGTTTCTATGTTTCTAAGGTAGCAGAGACAGTGCCTGGTCCAATAAATGGTGCAGATTCACACAAAATGCTGGATGAACTCAGTAGTCCAGGCAGCATCTATGGAAAAAAGTACAGTCGAATATTTGTGCCAAAACACTCCAACAAGACTGGAGAAAAAAAGCTGAGGAGTAGATTTGAAAGGTGGGGGAGGGGAGAAAGAAACACCAGGTGATGGGTGAAACTTGGAGGGGGAGGGATGAAGCAAAGAGCTAGGCAGTTGATTGGTGAAAGAGACAGAAGGCCATGAAAGAAAGAAGGGGGGGGGGGGTATAAGGGAGGAGCACCAGAAGGAGGCGATGGGCAGGCAAGCAGAAAACATGAGAGGAGAAAAAGGGGATGAGAAATGGTGAAGGGGGAGAGACATTACTGGAAGTTTGTGAAATTGATGTTCGTGCCATCAGGTTGGAAGCTACCCAAACAGAATATAAGGTGCTGTTCCTCCAACCTAAGTGGGGCCTTATCCTGACAGTGGAGGAGACCATGAATGGACATATCGGAATAGTTATGGAAAGTTGAATTAAAATGGGTGGCCACTGGGAGATTCCACTTGTTCGGGTGGACAGAGCATAGATGCTTGGCAAAACAATCTCCCAATCTACATCGAGTCTCACTGATATACAAGAGGCCACACCAAGAGCACCGAACGCAATATATGACACCAACAGACTCACAGGCAATGTGTTGCCTCCCTTGGAAGGAATATTTGGGGCCCTGAATGGTAGTGAGGGAGGAGGTGTAGAGGCAGGTGAAGCACTTGTTCCGCTTGCCAAGGATAACTGCCAGGTGGGAGTTCAGCTGGGGCAGCAAATGGACAAGGGAGTCGCATAGAGAGCAATCCCTGTGGAAAGTTGAAAACGGGGGGGGGGGTTGTTGTAAAGATGTGTTTGGCAGTGGGATCCAGTTGGAGGGGGTGGAAGTATTGGAGAATCATGTGCTGGACGTGAAGGCTGGTGGGGTGGTAGGTGAAGACAAGAGGAACCTTATCCCTGGTAGCATAGAGAGAGAATGGGGTATGAGCAGATGTACGTGAAATTTAAGAGATGTGGTTGAGGACAGTGTTGATGGTGGAGGAAAGGAAGCCCCTTTCTTTGAAAAAGGAGGACATCTCCTTCGTTCTAGAATGAAAAGCCTCCTCCTGAGAGCAGATGCAGCGGAGGTATTGAGAGAAGGGGACAGCAGGGTGGGATGAGGTATAGTCCTGGAAGCTAAGAGAATCCGTTGGTTTGTAATAGACACCGGCGGATAAACTGTCTCCAGAGATAGACACAATGAGATCAAGAAAGGGAAGGAAAGTGTCAGAAATGGACCAGGTGAATTTGAGGGCCAGTTGGAAGTTGGAAGCAAGGTGAATGAAACTGATGAGTTCAGCACGGATGCAGGAAGCAGCACAATGGCAGGTGTCAATGACAGCTTATCCACCAATGTCTATTATAGGCAGCTTTTCACTAATTTCTATTAATAGACAGCTTATGCACCGATATCTAACATAAACAGCTTATAATAGCCGATGTCTATTATAAACAGCTTATCCACTGATGTCTACCATAGACAGCTTTGACTGATGTCAAATAGACCGATGTCTATTATAAACAGTTTATCCACCGATGTCTATTCTTGGTCCTCATTACTGGTGCTGCAGTCTTCAGTCTCTACCTATACTCAGGGATTAGAAGTTCAGCTAGGTGATCAGACTTCCAAAGTGTGGGCATGAGATAGCACGTTAAGTGCTCTTTATGGAGATGTACCTGTGGTCCAGCGAGTTGTTTCCATAGGGTTAACAAGTGATTTGTTTGTAATAATTATTTAGAGATTTTTCAAGCTGTTTAAAATCACCCAAAATGATAGGAAAGGTTTCAGGATGCATTGTTTCATGCCTGTTGATTACATCACTCAGTTCATCTAGAGTCTGTTTTTCACTAGCCTTAGGTGGAATATACACCGCTACCAAAATGATTGCTGAAATCTCCCCTGGCAGGTAAAATGGTTGGCACTTGATTGTGAGGTGTTCCAGGTCTGGTGAACTGGGAAGGGACAGCAGTGCTGCATTTATACACCCCAAGAGTTGATCATGAAGCACACTCCTCCTCCCCTGCCTTTGAAAGACTCAGTATTGTGTGCAGTTTCGGTCATTCCCCCCCCCCCTCCAGGAAAGATGCAAATAATGTTGAAACAGTGCAGAAAAAAAATTACAAGAATGTTGCCAGGACTGGAGGATCTGAGTGATAAGGAAAGAGTGAACATGTTAGGACTTTTTTGATTATGTAGAAGATTGAGGGGAGATTTGATGGAGACAAAACCCTTTTTACTGGGCATCTCTGAAAATATGGCTCGTTAGCCCCTTGCTAACAGCTACTGGATTCCATGCCGAGGAAACCATCTTTCCCAGACTCCATACGTCTAGGGTGTGTATGACTTTGGTCCTGCCAAACCCGTGAGATTGGGATGTCTCACCCACCCAAACCCCAGTTTGTGTTATTTACTGCGCCCCCCTCAGCAATCGCCCGTCAGCAAGAAATAACAGATCATACACTGCATACAATCATAAAAGAAGTATATTCATGAATGTTAACTTAACTAAACAGTTATTTAAAAAAAGAAAGTTAAAAAAAAGGGCCCATTATAATTAAACAGTCAAATGTGCACTTAAGTTGGAGCTCATCTTAAATTTGTTGGTAACTAACACGCTGGACCCTCTGTCTGCGTGAAAGCACACACCACCTTCCAAATGTCGATTGAAATCTATCTCAAATGAACAGGTCTCTCACAGGAGTATTGGTCTTTCTTCCTTGAAGTCATTCATATGCAAAGCAGGGCATCCTCATATCCTCAGCCATCTTTCCTCATGTCTTCTCCCAGCTCCTGCCAAAAATATCTCTCCGACCAGCATTCTCTAGAACCTTCTCCCAATTGGCTGATGCATTTTTTAGTTGAACATCTGGCCCATTGAGTCTGCTCTGCCATTTAATCATGGCTGATCCTTTTTTTCTCCTCCTCAACCCCATTTCCTGACTTCTTCCCCGTAACCTTTGATGCCATGTACATTCAAGAACTTATTAATCACTGCCTTAGTATGACCTGGCCTCCACAGCTGCATGTGGCAACAAATTCCACTTATTCACCACCTTTTGGCTAAAGAAATTTCACCACATCTCTGTTTTGAAAGGGCACCCCTCTATCCTGAGGCTGTGCCCTCTTGTCCTAGACTCTCCCACTGTGGGAAAAACCCTTTCCACATCTATGTCTAGGCCTTTCAACATTCGAAAGGTTTCAATGAGATCCCCACTTATCCTTCTGAGTTCCAGCGAGTACAGACCCAGAGCCATCAAATGTTCCTCGTATGATAACCCTTTCATTCCTAGAATCATCCTTGCAAACCTTCTCTGGACCACATCCAATGCCAGCACATCTTTTCTAAGATGAGGGGCCCAAAACTGTTCACACTACTTAATGTAGGCCTCACCAGTGCCTTATAGCATCACATCCTTGCTCTTGTATTCTAGACCTCTTAAAATGAATGCTAACATAGCATTTGCCTTCCTCACCACTGACTCAACCTGCAAGTTAACCTTCAGGATGTTCTGCACAAGGACTCCCAAGTCCCTCTGCATCTCAAAATCCTGGATTTCTCCCCATTTAGGAAGTAACCTGCATGTTTATTTCTTCTACCAAAGTGCATGACCATGCATTTTCCAGCATTGTATTTCATTTGCTACTTTCTTGCCCATTCTCTGAATCTGTCTAAATCCTCCTGCATCCTACCTGTTTCCTCAACACTACCTACCGCTCCACCAATCTTCATATCATCTGCAAAGTTGGCAACAAAGCCATCTATTCTATCACCTAAATCATTTACATACATCATAAAAAGAAGTGGTCCCAAAACTGACCCCTGCGGAACACCACTAGTCACTGGCAGCCAACCAGAAAAGGATCCTTTTATTCCCACTCACTGCCTCCTACCAATCAGCCAATGCTCTAAGCATGTTAGTAACTTTCCTGTAATACAATAGGCTCTTAACTTGGTAAGCAGTCTCAAGTGTGGCACCTTGTTAAAGGCCTTCTGAAAGTCCAAATCTACAACATCCACTGCATCCCCTTTATCTATCCTACTATCCTAATCTCCTCAAAGAATTCCAACAGGTTTGTCAGACAGGATTTTCCCTGAAGGAAACCGTGATGACTTTGTAATATTTTGTCCTGTGTCACGAAGTACTCCATCATCTCATCCTCAACAATTGACTCCAACATTTTCCCAACCACTGAGGTCAGGCTAACTGGTCTGTAATTTCCTTTCTGCTGCCTTCCTCCTTTCTTAAAGAGTGAGTAACATTTGCAATTTTCCAGTCCTCTGGCACCATGACAGAGTCCAATGATTTTTGAAAGATAATTTCTAATGTCACCACAATCTCTAAAGCTATCTCTTTCAGAACCCTAGGGTGCAGTTCATCTGGTCCGGGTGACTTATGTACCTTCAGGTCTTTCAACATTTTGAGCACCTTCTCTCTTGTAACAGTAACTGCACCAACTTCTCTTCTTTCACACACTACAACATCAGACATACTGCTACTGTCTTCCACAGTGAAGTCAGGTGCAAAATACACATTTAGTTTATCAGCCATCTCCTTGTCAGCATGGTTTTGTGAAGAGCAGATCGTGTCTAACAAGCCTGATAGAGTTCTTTAAGGAGGTGACCAGGCACATAGATGAGGGTAGTGCAGTGGATGTGATCTGCATGTATTTTAGTAAGGCATTTGACAAGGTTCCACATGGTAGTCTTATTCAGAAAGTCATGGGATCCAGGGAAGTTTGGCCAGGTGAATTCAGAATTGGATTGCCTGCAGAAGGCAGAACGTCATGGTGGAGGGAGTACATTCAGATTGGAGGGTTGTGACTAGTGGTGTCCCACAAGGATCGGTTCTGGGACCCCTACTTTTCGTGATTTTTATTAACGACCTGGATGAGGGGGTAGAAGGGTGGGTTGGCAAGTTTGCAGACGACACAAAGGTTGGTGGTGTTGTGGATAGTGTAAAGGATTGTTGAAGATTGCAGAGAGACATTGATAGGATGCAGAAGTGGGCTGAGAAGTGGCAGATGGAGTTCAACACAGAGAACTGTGAGGTGGTACACTTTGGAAGGACTAACTCCAAGGCAGAGTACAAAGTAAATGGCAGGATACTTGGTAGTGTAGAGGAGCAGGGGGATCTAGGGGTACATGTCCACAGATCCCTGAAAGTTGCCTCACAGGTAGATAGGGTAGTTATGAAGCTTATGGGGTGTTAGCTTTCATAAGTCGAGGGATAGCGTTTAAGAGTCATGAGGTAATGATACAGCTCTATAAAACTCTGGTTAGGCCACACTTGGAGTACTGTGTCGAGTTCTGGTCACCTCACTGAAGGAAGGATGTGAAAGCAATGGAAAGGGTACTGAGGAGATTTACCAGGATGTTGCCTGGTTTAGAGAGTATGGATTATGATCAGAGATTAAGGGAGCTAGGGCTTTACTCTTTGGAGAGGAGGAGGATGAGAGGAGACATGATAGAGGTACTCAAGATATTAATAGGAATAGTTAGAGTGGACAGCCAGTGCCTCTTCCTCAGGGAACCACTGCTCAATACAAGAGGACATGGCTTTAAGGTAAGGGGTGGGAAGTTCAAGGGAGATATTAGAGGAAGGTTTTTTACTCAGTGAGTGGTTGGTGCATGGAATGCACTGCCTGAGTCAGTGGTGGAGGCAGATACACTAGTGAAATTTAAGAAACTACTAGACAGGTATATGGAGGAATTTAAGGTGGGGGGTGTTATATGGGAGGCAGGGTTTAAGGGTCGGCACAACACTGTGGGCCAAAGGTACTATTCTATGTTCTATATTCTATCAAATTTCAAGTTGAACACCATCATATTTTTTTCACTGCTTCCTAAGGGTTCTTTTACCTTAAGCTCCCTAATCACCTCCAGTTCATTACATAACACTCAATCCAGTATAGCTGATCCCCTAGTATGACAACATGACAACATTCACCAGAAAAAAAATTAAATTAAAAATAAATTATATGCAAACTTTACAAAAAAGAACACAATTAGAATAAACACGCAGTTCTGCTGAAGAGTATCAAACTGAAATGTTGACTGTTTACTCTTTAGCATAGATGCTGCCTGACCTGCTGAGTTTCTCCAGCATTTTGCATGTGTCACAAAAAAAACAAAGCTTATTTTAATGTAAAGTGATCAATGTTGTCGTAGTGTGACTAAACCGTTGTGATTCCGGTTGTGTCATTTGGTTCAAGAACCCATTAGTTTGATTAGGTGTTTGTGAACCTGCTGGTGTGGAACCCTTGCCCAATGGTAGCTGCAAGAAAATGGCAACGTTCCAGTAGTGAATATCTTTGATGATGGACATTGGCTTGTTGAGGCAGCACCTCCAGTAAATACTACCAATAGAGAGGAGGGATGTGCCCACAAACATAGTTATAATGGGTGCATTTACCTCAATGAAATACCTACAGTTGTGGGTTTTGTCAACTAAGTCATGTAAATCTATTGAAACTGAAGTTGTGCTATATCTTCTGTAAGGTTTGGGGGGAAATAATATGCATATTATGGACGTGCTGAGGAGGAGCCCAAGACTCTCCTACCTGGAGTAAGTGATGACCACAGAAATCTCTGTCATATTGATAAAACTGATGTCTATTTTTAGAAGAGGGCACTACCTTTTAACAAAGAACAGAAGCCAAGAATATTACTTGTGGCAGCCTTGAGTCTCCATAGGGGCTGAGGATATGAAAAGCAACATAGCCTAGATCTTTGAGATATGTTACCATTGAATTTTCACTCGCTAATTGATGCCAAAATAGCTGACAGCAATCTTACAACTCTCTGAAAAACCTTCTGATAACTAGCCTGCTATCACTGCTATTTAAGAATCAGCACATTGCTCAAAAGAAGGCCATTTGGCCCATGAATCTATGCTAAATTCTAAGAGAGAAATCCCATCAGCCATATTTCTCAATTCTTTATTTGTAACCCTGTAGGTGATTATCCCTACTGCCTATTAAGTGCTAATTTATGGCGTTTCCAACGCTTTTCTGGAGCAAGTTTCAGAGGATAGCCACTTTGTGTTTTAAAAAAAAAAGAATTTTCTCTTCATTGCTCTGTTGTACAGTATAAGAAATTTGAGGAGCATTGAAAGAGTACAGAGCCAGTATCTTTTTCCCTGGGTCAAAATGTCTAATACTAGAAGGCATCTATTTAAGGTGAAAAGGGTAAGTCCAAGGGAGATGTGTGAGACAGAATTTTCAATAGAAACTGGTAGGTGCCTGGAATCTGCTGCCACTGGGCTTAGTAGGGGTGAGGAGGAATATTTTAGCCAGAGAGTAGTGAATCTGTGGAATGCTCTGCCACAGACTGTGGTGAAGGCCAAGTCCATGGGTACACTTAAGGTGGAAGTTAATTATTTATGTCACACCCTCACTGTGAAATGGAGACACCTATTTTTCCCTTGTTAGGGAGAGAGATAGCCTATGGTATGTCGAATTAACGGGTGAAAGAGTAGTCTATTGATGGTTTCCTGCATGCTTGAATGCGTGAATGCTCGGTGGGGGGCACTGATGTTTTTTTTGCTGGTGGGGGGGGAATCGTTGCTTTGCTGCTGCTTACATGTGTGGGGGGAGCTGGGGAAGCCTTTGGGGTTCTAATATTTAACTGTCATTCATTCTTTGGGACACTCCTCTGTTTCCATGGATGGTTGCAAATAAAAAGAATTTCAGGATGTATATTGTATACACTTGTCCGACATTCAATGTACTTCTGAAACCTTTGAACCTCAAGGCCACATGAAAAGGCAACGAGATTGCATCTGCTGTAGACCTATTGTGGTGATAGGTAAACAACAATGGGTCAGGTCATTGCTGAGACAGGAGTCGATTCTAGCCATAACCAACCTCTCAAAGCATTTAATCACCATAGATGTTAGTGCGACTGGGTGATAATTGTTTAGGCAGCTCACCATGCTCTTCTTGGACACTGGTATGATTGTTGCCTTTTTCTGACTGTAGCAATAAGAATTTAAAAATGCCTTTGAACACACCTGCCAGTTGGTTGATGCAGGTTTTCAGAGCCCTACCAGGTTCTCCATCTGTCGCCTTACAAGGGTTCACCTTCTTGAAAGATGATCTGATATTGGCCTCAGAGACAGAGATCACAGGTTGGTGAGCAGCACTGGGACAGCACTGCAATGTTTGTACACCACAAAGAGTTGATAGTAAAGCATATGCCACTTCCTCTGCCTTTGAAAGACTCAGCTGTCCTATCTTGGCAGTGAAGCCATTGAACTGTATCCCTCTGTCTCAATTGGCAAGGAACATCTAAGCCTTCCAAAAAAAATGCAACAGCTTTTTATGTCCCTCTGGTACAGCAAACTTGCCCTGAGATCTTCGATTTTATTTACCAGAGACTGTACCTTTGCCAGCAGGATAGTTGGTATGGTAGTAGAAAGCCACGCTTCCTTAAGTGAACATTTAAGCCAGCACAGCATCCTCTCTTCCGCTGTACCAGCAACCAGAATCCATACATCAAAGAATACAGTAAAATAATTCATTTCTGTAAAAGCCAAAATCAGTAAGGGTTGTGCTGGGGGCTGCCCGCAAGTATTGCCATACTTCTGGCACGGCAATACTTGCGAGTCTACAACTTGCAAAGTGTGCTCACAACTTACCTATCCTAACCTATATGCTCCTTTTCCCAAGAAATGCCTGTTTTTAAGCATTCAAGAAGGATGTGGAAAGGTGATTATACTACCAAGTGCACCAATGGCAATAGAAACAATGAACGAACCTCAAATCCCCTTTCATTAATCCTCAAAGCATAGATTCTAATTTCCTTCTCCCCATGATACTTCCTTTAGAACCATGGTCTGTGTATTGTTGTATTTGTGCGGGTATCTCCTTTTCCCTCTTGTCAACCAGAGTCTCTTTCAGGTGGTCACTAATTAACACTGTGGTATCTGTTGTTTTTTTCAGAAGGGAAAGAAGTTTCTTCTTTTGGGCTGTTAGCAAGCAACCTGGCTTTTGAAAAGAATCTAGAAGCCAATGAACAAAACTGCTGCAATTTTTAGAAATGCCTGAATCATTGGAGACAGTGAATAAATGCAAAGCACAGTGTAGAATCTGCTTAATTCTGAATAATACATCCCTCAGAAGTGGCAAGAGATTGCCAAGAAAGATTTGTAACAGATTTTATGGTTCAGAAAAAAAACCTCCTACTTGTGCTGAAAAAAAACACAATTTAATAGAAAAGCTTTTAATTGCTGATACTGAAGATCAATGAGGCATTAATTGTGTGGATAGTCAGAGGCTTTTTCCCAGGGCTGAAATGGTTGCCACAAGGGGACACAGGTTTAAGGTGCTGGGGAGAAGGTACAGAGGAGATGTCAGGGGTAAGTTTTTTACTCAGGGAGCGCTGAGTGCATGGAATGGGCTGCCGACAACAGTGGTAGAGGTGGATACAATAGGGTCTTTTAAGAGACTTTTGGATAGGTACATGGAGCTTAAAAATAGAGGGCTATAGGCAAGCCTAGTAATGTAGTAATTTCTAAGGTAGGAACAAGTTCGGCACAGCTTTGTGGGCCAAAGGACCTGTATTGTGCTGTAGGATGAAAAAAAAAGAGATTTCCAATAAAACAGAAAATGCTGGAAACATTTCAGGCAGTGGAGAGGGAAACAGAGTTAACCTTTGAAGTTTTTCAATTGTTTCAATCAGTCCTTACAAAGGGTCTTGGCCCAAAACATTGACTGTTCATTCCTCCCCAACAGATGCCGCCTAACCTTCTGAGATCTTCTAGCTTTTGTGCGATGCTTTCAATTATTCCAGTCTTTTTTTTCCTTATGATGCTTGAGGTAATCTATGTGGAAGTGCAAATAATAGAGTTTAGTCTAATTCAATGAATGGTTACTTGGTTAAAATGGTGACAGGGACCATAAATAAATTCTTTTTTTGAAAAGGAATAAAGTCCTGATTCCATATGCTTATTCCATAGGAGATTGTCAGGGATTGTGTAGAGGGCATATATAGGGTGAATGCACACACACAGTCCTTTTCCAAGGGTTGGGGAATCATGAACTAGAGGGCATAGGTTGAAGATGAGAGTGAAGCAGTTAATAGGAAACTGACAGGCAACATTTCCACATGAGAGTGGTGGGTTTATGGAATAATCTGACAGAGAAAGTGGTTTAGGCAGGTATAATAACAACAATTGAAAGGAATTTGGTTAAGTGCATGGATAGGAAAGTTTAAAGGGATATAGGTCAAATGGGACTAGCTTAGATGGGCAAATTGGTTTGCATGGATAAGTTGGTCTGAAGTCTGTTCCGTGCCATATGTAACCAGGTGACCATCGAATCTTATTCAGTATCATTCAGTATCATTCATCCAGGTATATAACCATATAACAATTACAGCACAGAAACAGACCATCTTGGCCCTTCTAGTCCGTGACGAATGCTTACTCTCACCTAGTCCCACGACCCGCACTCAGCCCATAGCCCTCCATTCCTTTCCTGTCCATATACCTATCCAACTTTACTTTAAATGACAATACCGAACCTGCCTCTACCACTTCTACTGGAAGCTCGCTCCACACAGCTACCACTCTCTGAGTAAAGAAATTCCCCCTCGTGTTCCCTCTTAAACTTTTGCCCCCTAACTCTCAACTCATGTCCTCTTGTTTGAATCTCCCCTACTCTCAATGGAAAAAGCCTATCCACATCAACTCTGTCTATCCCCCTCATAATTTTAAATACCTCTATCAAGTCCCCCCTCAACCTTCTACGCTCCAAAGAATAAGGACCTAACTTGTTCAACCTTTCCCTCTAATTTAGGTGCTGAAACCCAGGTAACATTCTAGTAAATCTTCTCTGTACTCTGTCTATTTTGTTGACATCTTTCCTATAATTCAGTGACCAGAACTGTACACAATACTCCAAATTCAGCCTTACCAATGCCTTGTACAATTTTAACATTACATCCCAACTCCTATACTCTACGCTCTGATTTATAAAGGCCAACATACCAAAAGTTTTCTTCACCACCCTATCCACATGAGATTCCACCTTCAGGGAACTATGCACCATTATTCCTAGATCACTCTGTTCTACAGCATTCTTCAATGCCCTACCATTTACCATATATGTCCTACTTGGAGTATTCCTACCAAAGTGTAGCACCTCACACTTATCAGCATTAAACTCCATCTGCCATCATTCAGCCCACTCTTCTAATTGGCCTTTGAAAACTTACTTCATTATCCACAGCGCCACCTACCTTAATATCATCTGCATACTTACTAATCCAATTTACCACCCCTTCATCCAGATCATTAAGATAAATGACAAACAACATTGGACCCAGTACAGATCCCTGAGGCACACCACTAGTCACTGGCCTCCAACCTGACAAACAGTTATCCACCACTACTCTCTGGCATCTCCCATCCAGCCACTGTTGAATCCATTTTACTACTTCAATATTAATACCTAACGATTGAACCTTCCTAACTAGCCTTCCATGCGGAACCTTGTCAAAGGCCTTACTGAAGTCCATATAGACAATATCCACTGCTTTACCCTCGTCAACTTCCCTAGTAACCTCTTCAAAAAATTCAATAAGATTTGTCAAACATGACCTTCCATGCACAAATCCATGCTGACTTTTCCTAATCAGACCCTGTCTATCCAGATAATTATATATACCATCTCTAAGAAAACTTTCCATTAACTTACCCACCTTCTATCACCTAACATTCTAGCAGGTAATGCTAGAATAGTTGTCTGTGCCTTTAAGTGGAGATGGTGACATCATTACATACGCACGGGATAGTGGGGAGACCATTTTGTTTTCTGCTGCCGAAGCTGGTGGGGCGTTGAAATCGAGTTCCCCCAGAGGTACTGGGCTTGGTGAGGAAAGGTGAGCATTAATTTACAATATCCATGTGAATTCAGTTATGCTTGTTGGCAAATCGAGAATATCGGTAATTTGACATGTTTTACATGTGGATGCTCTAGATTTTCACGAGTAAAGAGCTCGATGCTGGATAACATGGCTTGCAAAGTTCCTCACCAGCCAAGTAGGTCAGTCTTCCTGTAATTTAACTACCAGGCAATATCTTGTAAAAGTTGTGCCAAAGTGTACCTTTTGTCTAACTTTATGGTATCATGACTGATTGTGCATGTAACAGCGAACGTGAATGTTCAGTCTCTGTTCGGGCATTCAGCACATGTGTACTGAAAAGTAGTAGTCGTCTTAGATGAGATGTATTCACTTACATTTTTCGCTGCTGTGTATAAGGTACAGGGTTGAGGGGATTCTAATGTTGTTTGTATTGAGTTCCTTCAGAATTACCAATACCATATTAGTAGTGTATTAGTTTTGAGTGATTTTCTTTGTATTTTTATACTGCATACGCAGTTGGTCGATACACAAGTGTGTGGATCAAAGGTTAAACGGAGATTGTAATGGCAGGACCAGATTGTAAAGTCATTTGTTTTGTTTTAAGAATCACTTCTGGCACTTAAACATCTAAAACAGATAAAGGAATTAAAACCCGAATAAGTATTTGTTGTCCTGAGTGTGTACTTTTCCCCAGGCCACAACATTTGGTACCAGGAGTGTGGCTAATTCCAAGCCAGTTTAGAGGGTCTCTGTTGTATGCAGTATAATATACAATAACTAATACGTTAGTGGTGAAGACAGGACCGTGTTCCCGTCGGGCGGAAGGAGAGACTGCCTGTTATCTTGTGGAGAATACGGTGGAGCCTTGGGACTGGGCCGGGACATCAGCGACTGACGTCAGGATGCAGGACGGTGACGTGGATCCAGGGAACTGCAGGCTGTGAAGTGATCGCTTTTGCAGCAAAGGACAGCAGCAACTCCTTTTGCAGGCTTGTGAAAATTTTAAAGACTTGAGCTTTTACTATGTCACGCTCAGAGGACAAACCAGTTGAACTTGATTTGAATGAGCAAATTAGGGAATTGCATAGTAGGTATGATGAAGCCATGGCAACCATAGATACATTAAGCAAAAGGTCCTATGTATATGTCCCAAGGGAAAGACACATTGTTCCATTTACAGGGGATGTTGAGAAAGATGGGAGGTCTGTTGATGACTTTATTGAAGAAGTACAGTCTACTCATAGATAATCAACATGGCTTTGTGAAGGGAAATTCATGCCTCATGAGCCTGATGGAGTTTTTTGAAGAGGTAACAAAAGAAATTGAAGAGGGTAGGGCAGTGGATGTGGTCTACATGGACTTTAGCAAGGCATTTGACAAGGTCCCTCATGAGAGACTCATCCAGAAAATCATGAGGCATGGGATATGTGGAACCTTAGCTGTCTGGATAAAAAATTGGCTTAAAGGAAGAAAGCAGATGGTAGTTGTGGAAGGAAAGTATTCTGCCTGGAGGTCAGTGACTAGTGAAGTGCCGCAGGGATCTGTCCTGGGACCCCAGCTATTTATGATTTTCATAAATCATCTGGATGTAGAGGCAGAAGAATGAGTGAGTAAGTTTGCGGATGACACAAAGATTGGAGGAGTTGTGAATGGAGCTGCAGGTTGTAGAAGATTACAAGAGGATATACACAGGCTGCAGAGTTGGGCAGAAAAATGGCAGATGGAGTCCAATCCAGATAAGTGTGAGGTGATGCATTTTGGAAGGACAAACCAGAAGACTGTGTACAGGATTAATGGTCAGTTACTTAAGAGTGTGGATGAACAAAAGGGACCTTGGGGTTCAAATCCATACATCCCTCAAGGTCGCTGCGCAGGTTGATAGGGTAGTCAAGAAGGCCTATGGGGAGGTCACCAGGAGACACTCATGGATTGAGCACTGTTTTACATTTGCTCCATAACCTTTACTTTTTAACCTATGATCACCCTTATTTAACTTATTTTTACCTACACCTGAAGATTCTTGTTACTTTTTTGGACTTATCTTTAAGAGGGTACTCTGAATTTTGAAGAAATGAGTACAGAAATGGCTTTAAGATCTAAAGGGCGAGACCCTGGGAAAGATTCTAATGGCAATGGAAAGAAAAAAAGACCGATCCTAAGCGTACTGAATTGACTTATGATATGTTATTGGAGCTCTTGAATGAAAAATTTGAAGAACAACGACAAACTTTCAAAGCAAATTTAAAGGCTTTCCAGGATTCTCTGGATAAGATTGATCATGAAGTTATACAGCATCAAACTCTAATCACAACTCTGCAAGAGGACACTCGGAAGCGAGACTTGAAAATTGAGGAACTGAAGCAGAAATTATCTTCGGCGATTAAACAGTTGGAAATACTTAAAGCCAAGAGTGTCGATTTTGAAAATCGGTCTAGAAGACAGAACTTACTCATACTAGGTCTCCCGGAAGGTATCGAACAAGGGGACCCCTCGAAGTATTTTGCTCATCTTTTAAAGGATGCGTTCCCTTCTGTATTCCCAGATAGTCCTCCATTACTTGATCGTCCCCATAGAATTATGCGCCGATTACCAAGTTCTTCATCTAAACCACCGGTTGTAATTGTTTGATTTCATTATGTGCATGTTAAAGAGCACCTTATTTGTTTGGCTCGGCGTTTAGGGATGGGTTAAATTGAGAGAATTCCAATTTCGGCTTGTGGAGGATTTCAGCCCAGAAGTGATAAAGGCGCGGCTCGCATTTAAACCTTTGATGTCTGAATGTTATGAGAAAAACCTAAAACCAGCACTTTTATACCCTGCAAAACTTAGAATCTCGCCTTCGAATGCACCACGATGTGTTTTTCTCTCCACATCTGATGCTCGAAGCTTTCTGGATGAGAACTATCCTACTGCTTCAGATTCTCGTCTCTAATAAATGTATGGTTTTGATCATTACAAGATAGCTTTTGTTTCCAAATCGAGATATTGTTTCTGACTATTGGCATAAGTTTATTTTACATTTTATATTCCAATTAAAGTTTTTCTTTATCGACATACTAACCTTTTTAATTTACTTACTTTAACCATTGTATTTTATTTTTGGTCATTATTATTAATCCTTTGAAGGTGAATTTTTTTAACGTTTTGATATATATCTTTTCCATTTTTTGTGTAACTAAGATGGCGGTTTCTTTTCTAAAATATTTCTTGCTTTTTTTTAAAATCTCACCTTTTTTCGTCGTCTTCTTCCTATAATGCCTTTCTTATCACATCCTAACTTTTATTTGTTCGGGTTTTAACTCGATTTATAAGTTACCAGTGTTTATATTCTTTTTGTTTTTTTTACTAGCAATTATATGAAGAAGTCTGTTTTAATATAGTGTTAATTACTTTTTAGGATTTTGGATGGATCTTTTTTTTTCTCCTTTATATATCTGGAGTCACCTTCTGGATTCATGGGCGTAGATTTAGTCTCACAATTTTTTTTCCTGGCCTCCTTCAGACTCAGGAGGATCTCTTTTCCATGGGTGGTGGGTGGGTCTTTCACGCAGCATCTCAGAATGTGTCATTTCATTAGATGCGGAGAAAGCATTTGATAGAGTTGAATGGCCATATTTATTTACTGTGCTTGAGAAGTTTAATTTTAGTCCGACATTTATATCCTGGATTAAATTGATATATCATACTCCAATAGCCTCGGTTTTTACTAACAATCAAAGATCTCCCTTTTTTCGTTTATTTCCGGATACCAGGCAAGGCTGTCCTCTTAGTCCATTATTATTTGATATTGCTTTAGAACCTTTGGCAATTGCTATTAGAGAATCACCTAACATTTTTGGCATTACTCGCGGGATGGATATACATAAGTTATCATTATACACAGATGACTTGTTATTATATATTTCTGATCCTGAGAAATCCATTCCTGCAGTTATATCATTGTTGGCTCAGTTTAGTAATTTTTCCGGGTATAAATTGAATCTTAATAAGAGTGAATTGTTCACCTTAAATAGACAGGTTCCAATTTATGGAAATTTACCTTTTAAATTAGTCAATGACTTTTTTATATACTTAGGGATTAAAATTACAAAAAATCATAAGGAGTTATTCAAGGTTAATTTTTTACCCTTATTTGATCAGGTTAAATGTTTGTTCACTAAATCGTCACCATTGTCTTTATCTCTGATAGGTCGGATTAATGCTATTAAGATGATTATTTTACCCAAGTTCTTATATATATTTCAAGCGGTACCAATTTTTATTCCAAAATCCTTTTTTGACAATGTTGATTCAAAAATTTCTTCATATATATGGCAGAACAAAAATCCTAGATTAGGTAAAAGGTATTTACAGAAGGCAAGGAAGGAAGGTGGATTGGCATTGCCTAATTTTAGATATTATTATTGGGCAATTAATATTCGATATTTGAAATGTTTGTTAAGAGGCAAACACGAGGAAATCTGCAGATGCTGGAAATTCAAACAACAACACACACAAAATGCTGGTAGAACACAGCAGGCCAGGCAGCATCAATAGGGAGAAGCGCTGTCGACGTTTCAGGCCTAGACCCTTCAACAGGACTAACCGAAAGGAAAGATAGTAAGAGATCTGAAAGTAGTGGGGGGAGGGGGAAATGTGAAATGATAGGAGAAGACCGGAGGGGGTGGGATGAAGCTAAGAGCTGGAAAGGTGATTGGCGAAAGTGATACAGAGCTGGAGAAGGGAAAGGGTCATGGGATGGGAGGCTTCAGGAGAAAGAAAGGGGGGGGTAAATGATTTGGGAAGACTTAACTATATTGTACTTATTGCTTGTGTATCCTTTTATGTTCATTTTATTTTTGTAAGTTTGTAATCCCTTTATCTATGTATTAATCTCATCATGTTGATATTAATAAAAAGATTGAAGAAGAAAAAGAAAGAAGGCCTATTGGATGCTAGGCTTCATTAACGGGGGGACTGAGTTCAAGAGTAGAGAGGTCATGTTGCAACTCTACAAATCTCTGGTGAGACCACACTTAGAATATTGTGTTCAATTCTGGTCACCTCATTATAGGAAGGATGTGGAAGCTATGTAGACAGTGCAGAGGAGATTTACCATGGTGTTGCCTGGTTTGGAGAACAAATCATATGAAGCAAGATTAGCAGAGCTGGGACTTTTCTCTTTGGAGCATAGAGGAATGAGAGGGGAATGATAGAGGTCTACAAGATTATGAGAAGCATAGATAGGGTGGATAGTCAGTACCTGTTTCCCAGAGCACCAATAGAAAACACCAGAGGGCATATGTACAAAATTAAGGGAAGGAAGTTTAGGGGAGACATCAGGGGTAAGTTTTTTACACAGAGGATTGTGAGTGCCTGGAATGACTTGCCAGAGATGGTGGTGGAGTCTAAAACATTAGCGGTATTTAAGAGCCTCTTGGGCAAGAACATGGATGGAAGAAAAATAGAGGGTTATGGGGTAGTGTGGGTTTAGTACTTTTTTTTAAGGATTATATGTCGGCACAACATGGAGGGCTGAAGGGCCTGTACTGTGCTGTAATGTTCTATGGTTCTATGGTTCTAAATACAACGTGCACTTCATAGTAGAAATCAGTCTGACCAGGATCAGTATGACTTTGTCATGTCCCTGCTCAGGGGTGCAGCCTTAGAGGAAGCACGAAGGCGCAGTGATACTGAGGAAGACCGGGCTGATGACTTGTTTGTCTATCTCAGGGAAGCATTTAGAGACAAGCGTAGCACACCCCAGCTATGGCATAGCTTCATTTTTGTAATTTATTTTTTTATTGAAGTTCATCATCAAACAAACGTTTCCATAAGATGTATTTCAGACATTGTACATATATATTATATAATCATATATGTCACAAATCTCCACATAGTATTTATCTGAGATATACACTTATAGAAAAGAGTGGAGAGAAAAAAAAGCAAAAGGAAAAAACTACGTACAAGTAAGGAGTGATCCTTTTTTACAACATATTCATTGATTTGTGAGAATAAAATCAGGCCTATGAGGCATTATGTAGTTAAACCATTTTTCCCAGTATGAATCAAATTGTTCCAGCTTATGATTAACAGATGCTGTTATCTTCTCCATTTTGTGAATGTCCATTGTAATTTCCATCCATGTATTTAAAGTTGGGCTCTCCTGTGATAACCATTTCCTAGTGAGAGTCTTTTTACCAGCCACCAACAGTATATTCATTAAATATTTATCTCCTTTCAACTATTCTTGAGGTATATATCCAAAATATATGGTCTTACTCTCTAAAAGTATTTCACATTTAAATATGTCTTGTAGGGCATTGTGTATCCACCTCCAATAGTCTTTGATAACAGGGCAGTCCCAAAAAATATGATAATGATTTGCATTTTGATTTCCACAATTTCTCCAGCAAACAGGGAGGTTACTATCATAATGCAATTTCTGAGAGGGTGTAATAAAATATCTTATCAAGTTTTTCCATCCAAACTCCCTCCATCTCTGTGAACTGGTACACTTCCATTGATACCTCCATATTATTGTCCATTCTTCCTCAGATATAATTATCCCTCCTTCCTTCTCCCATTTTGTTTTATTGTATGAAGTCGAACGTGTTTTAAGCTTTGACAACCCCATATACATGCTTGAAATTATTCTACTACTGTTATCTGAATTATACGCTTTTCTAAATCGCTCTATCAAGCATGTACTTGCTTTGGTTACATTTTTAAGCGTCTTATCACCATATAACCATATAACAATTACAGCACGGAAACAGGCCATCTCGGCCATTCTAGATCATGACGAACGCTTACTCTCAGCTAGTCCCACTGGCCCACACTCAGACCATAACCCTCCATTCCATTCCTGTCCATATACCTATCCAATTTTACTTTAAATGACAATACCGAACCTGCCTCTACCACTTCTACTGGAAGCTCGTTCCACACAGCTACCACTCTCTGAGTAAAGAAAGTCCCCCTCGTGTTCCCTCTTAAACTTTTGCCCCCTAACTCTCAACTCATGTCCTCGTTTGAATCTCCCATACTCTCAATGGAAAAAGCCTATCCACGTCAACTCTATCTATATCCCTCACAATTTTAAATACCTCTATCATGTCCCCCCTCAACCTTCTACGCTCCAAAGAATAAAGACCTAACTTGTTCAACCTTTCCCTGTAACATAAGTGCTGAAACCCAGGTAACATTCTAAGAAATCTTCTCTGTACTCTCTCTATTTTGTTGATATCTTTCCTATAATTCAGTGACCAGAACTGTACACAATACTCCAAATTCGGCCTTACCAATGCCTTGTACAATTTTATCATTACATCCCAACCCCTATACTCATTGCTCTGATTTATAGAGGCCAGCATACCAAAAGCTTTCTTCACCACCCTATCCACATAAGATTCCACCTCCAGGGAACTATGCAACATTATTCCTAGATCACTCTGTTCTATTGCATTCCTCAATGCACTACCATTTACCGTGTATGTCCTATTTGGAGTATTCCTACCAAAATGTAGCACCTCACACTTATCAGCATTAAACTCCATCTGCCATTGTTCACCCCAGTCTTCTAACTGGCCGAAAGCTCTCTGCAACCTTTGAAAGCCTACTTCATTATCCACAATGCCACCTACCTTAGTATCATCTGCATACTTACTAATCCATCGGACCTACCTGGACAGTACCTGAGGAGGAAAGTAAAACTGCGCAGGCGTGGGGTGACATCAGCGGCGAGAGCGGGGTTTAAAAAGCGGCCCACTTTCAGGAGCGGGCAGCGGAGTGCATGGGAGCAGAGTGCTGGGCTTTGGCTCAGCGGGCTTCAGCGCAAGGGGACTTCGGTGAGAGGAAGTCAGTGAGCCTGAGTACGTGCTTGCTGAGGTAAAAAAAGGTGAGGTCGGCAGGTACTTTTTTCATTTATTCTGACTAATCTGGGATCAGTTAATGGGGGAGACAGTCAGAGCGGTGGTGTGCTCTGTATGCAGTATGTGGGAGATCAGAGTCAACACAGTTGTCCCTGATGACCACACCCGCAAAAGGTGCGTCCAGCTGCAGCTCCTATCAAACCAAGTTAGGGAATTGGAGCAGGAGCTGGATGAACTACGGATCATTCGGGAGGCAGAGGCAGAGATAGATAAGAGTTATCGGGATGTAGTCACACCAAAAAGACAGGAGGTAGGCAAATGGGTGACAGTCAAGAGAGGCAAGGGGAGCAGACAGAGAGAGCAGAGCACCCCTGTGGCTGTTCCCATCAACAATAAGTATACCGTTTTGGATACTGTTGGTGGGGATGACCTACCAGGAACAAGTTGCAGTGGTCCTGTCTCTGGCACTGAGGTTGGACCCTCGACTAGGAAGGGGAGGAGGGAAGAGAAGAGAGCGGTAGTGATAGGGGATTCTATAGTCAGGGGGTGGATAGGAGATTTTGTAGGGAAGATTGGGAGTCTTGGATGGTATGTTGCCTCCCTGGTGCCGGGGTCTGGGACATCTCAGATCGGGTGCAGGTTATTCTTGAGAGGGAGGGCAAGAACCCAGATGTTGTGGTCCATGCAGGGACCAACGATGTGGGTAGGATGAGTGAGGGGGTCCTGTGTAGTGAGTTCAGGGAGTTAGGTGCGAAGCTGAAGGGCAGGACCTCCAGGGTAACAGGATTGTTACCTGTGCCACGTGCAAGTGAGGCAAGAAACAGAAGGATTATACAGATTAACACGTGGCTGAGAGGATGGTGCAGGAGGGAGGGCTTCAGGTTTTTAGATAATTGGGCTTTGTTCCAGGGAAGGAGGGATCTGTTCCGATGGGACGGTTTACACCTGAACTGGAGCGGTACTAACATTCTTGCAGGAAAGTTTGCTAGTGCTTGTCGGGAGAGTTTAAACTAAATTTGCAAGGGGCAGGGATCCAGAATGCAAGAGAGGATAGCGAGATGAAAAATAAAGGACAGTTGGGGACTACACAGTTCCAGTACTATTTGTAGTAGAGAAAGGTGAGGCAGAACAAGTGATAAGGAGGACACATGTACAAAGGGATGGTCTGACGGAACATGGAGTTAAATGTGCAGAAAGAATAAGTAAATTTAGGAAGGACAACAAAATTCAAGGGGCGTATAGCCCGATGGGAGTTCGGGGAGCTGGGTTAAGCACAATAGGCAGCGATTTAAACAGAGAGAGTAGAAATGGGCTAAAAATTCTATATCTGAATGCACAGTGTCAGAAATAAGGTGGATGAGCTTGAAGCTCAGGTGCGAATGGGTAACTATGATGTTGTTGGGATAACGGAGACATGGCTGCCAAGTTGGGAGCAGCAGAGCAAAGATGGATCTCACAGCTGTCAGTGTTTAACTTTGATGTCCAGTATCGTCCGGGTCAGAGCTATACTGTGGCTGATGCACTCTCTCGGTAGCCATTTGCAGGGGAGCCTGAGGCTGTAGTTTAATCAATCATGGCATTTCCCTTGACCCAGCACTGGTTACTGCTGGTCTTAACAGCTGTAGGGTTAAGCAGATTTGAACTTGGAAAGCGGGTTCTAGGATGTAAGTGGTCCGATGCAAGGAAACACTCCAACCCTCCCAGGTTATTCTGATGGGAACTTGCATACTTTTCAGCAGCAAGACCCTGTGTTAAGTGTCCTAAGAGACCTATGGGATCAGAAAAGAAAGCTGAGTGGCCAGGAGCATAAAACTCTGCCTAAACCTGTTTTGTCTCTGTTAAAGCACTGGGACAGTATCAGGGAGCTTAAAGGGTTACTGTATAGTGTCTTTGAGGATGAGAAGCTTGGGGAGTGTTATCTGCTTCTGGTATCAATCAGCTTGAAGAGCAAAGTGTTAGAGTACGTACATGACTCTATGGACCATCAAGGCACAGAATGTACTCTGCAGTTGTTGAGAAACCAATGTTTTAGGGTGGGCATACACAAGGATGTGGCATGGTGGATCAAAAATTGTCCACGTTGTGTGCTAACTAAGATACTGCAGCCTAGGATCCATCCCCCATGAAGTCATTTCTGGCTTCTAGGCCACTTGAAGTTGTAGCTGTAGATTTCACTGTGTTAGAGCCAGCAACTGACAGGCGTGAGAATGTTTTAATGGTCACAGATGTTTTCACTAATTTCACCCAAGCATTTCCGACTCATGATCAAATGCCGGATACCATAGCAAGGGTGCTCTTGAGGGAATGGTTCATGAAGTACGGTGTTCCTGAGAGAATGCATTCTGACCAGGGAGGTAATACCACACCTCATCATCCTACTGGAAACACGCAGTGCGAGCGTTTCAACAGGTTGATGCATGATTTGGTGCATACGTTGCCTCCAGGAAAGAAGCATAGATGGTCAGAACATCTACCTGAGTTGCTGAAGCTGGTGGGGCATTGGAATCGAGCTCCCACAGAAGTACTGGACTTGGTGAGGAAAGGTGAGCATTAATTTACAATATCCATGTGAATCAATTTATGCTTGTTGGCGAATCAAGAATATTGGTAATTTGACATGTTTTACATGTGAATGCTCTAGATTTTCACGAGTAAAGAACTCGACGCTGGATAGCATGGCATGCAAAGTTCCTCACCAGCCATGTAGGTCAGTCTTCCTGTAATTTAACTACCAGGCAATATCTTGTAAAAGTTGTGCCAAAGTGTACCTTTTGTCTAACTTTATGGTATCATGACTGATTGTGCATGTAACAGCGAACGTGAATGTTCAGTCTCTGTTCGGGCATTCAGCACATGTGTACTGAAAAGTAGTAGTCGTCTTAGATGAGATGTATTCACTTACATTTTTCGCTGCTGTGTATAAGGTACAGGGTTGAGGGGATTCTAATGTTGTTTGTATTGAGTTCCTTCAGAATTACCAATACCATATTAGTAGTGTATTAGTTTTGAGTGATTTTCTTTGTATTTTTATACTGCATACGCAGTTGGTCGATACACAAGTGTGTGGATCAAAGGTTAAACGGAGATTGTAATGGCAGGACCAGATTGTAAAGTCATTTGTTTTGTTTTAAGAATCACTTCTGGCACTTAAACATCTAAAACAGATAAAGGAATTAAAACCCGAATAAGTATTTGTTGTCCTGAGTGTGTACTTTTCCCCAGGCCACAACATTTGGTACCAGGAGTGTGGCTAATTCCAAGCCAGTTTAGAGGGTCTCTGTTGTATGCAGTATAATATACAATAACTAATACGTTAGTGGTGAAGACAGGACCGTGTTCCCGTCGGGCGGAAGGAGAGACTGCCTGTTATCTTGTGGAGAATACGGTGGAGCCTTGGGACTGGGCCGGGACATCAGCGACTGACGTCAGGATGCAGGACGGTGACGTGGATCCAGGGAACTGCAGGCTGTGAAGTGATCGCTTTTGCAGCAAAGGACAGCAGCAACTCCTTTTGCAGGCTTGTGAAAATTTTAAAGACTTGAGCTTTTACTATGTCACGCTCAGAGGACAAACCAGTTGAACTTGATTTGAATGAGCAAATTAGGGAATTGCATAGTAGGTATGATGAAGCCATGGCAACCATAGATACATTAAGCAAAAGGTCCTATGTATATGTCCCAAGGGAAAGACACATTGTTCCATTTACAGGGGATGTTGAGAAAGATGGGAGGTCTGTTGATGACTTTATTGAAGAAGTACAGTCTACTCATAGATAATCAACATGGCTTTGTGAAGGGAAATTCATGCCTCATGAGCCTGATGGAGTTTTTTGAAGAGGTAACAAAAGAAATTGAAGAGGGTAGGGCAGTGGATGTGGTCTACATGGACTTTAGCAAGGCATTTGACAAGGTCCCTCATGAGAGACTCATCCAGAAAATCATGAGGCATGGGATATGTGGAACCTTAGCTGTCTGGATAAAAAATTGGCTTAAAGGAAGAAAGCAGATGGTAGTTGTGGAAGGAAAGTATTCTGCCTGGAGGTCAGTGACTAGTGAAGTGCCGCAGGGATCTGTCCTGGGACCCCAGCTATTTATGATTTTCATAAATCATCTGGATGTAGAGGCAGAAGAATGAGTGAGTAAGTTTGCGGATGACACAAAGATTGGAGGAGTTGTGAATGGAGCTGCAGGTTGTAGAAGATTACAAGAGGATATACACAGGCTGCAGAGTTGGGCAGAAAAATGGCAGATGGAGTCCAATCCAGATAAGTGTGAGGTGATGCATTTTGGAAGGACAAACCAGAAGACTGTGTACAGGATTAATGGTCAGTTACTTAAGAGTGTGGATGAACAAAAGGGACCTTGGGGTTCAAATCCATACATCCCTCAAGGTCGCTGCGCAGGTTGATAGGGTAGTCAAGAAGGCCTATGGGGAGGTCACCAGGAGACACTCATGGATTGAGCACTGTTTTACATTTGCTCCATAACCTTTACTTTTTAACCTATGATCACCCTTATTTAACTTATTTTTACCTACACCTGAAGATTCTTGTTACTTTTTTGGACTTATCTTTAAGAGGGTACTCTGAATTTTGAAGAAATGAGTACAGAAATGGCTTTAAGATCTAAAGGGCGAGACCCTGGGAAAGATTCTAATGGCAATGGAAAGAAAAAAAGACCGATCCTAAGCGTACTGAATTGACTTATGATATGTTATTGGAGCTCTTGAATGAAAAATTTGAAGAACAACGACAAACTTTCAAAGCAAATTTAAAGGCTTTCCAGGATTCTCTGGATAAGATTGATCATGAAGTTATACAGCATCAAACTCTAATCACAACTCTGCAAGAGGACACTCGGAAGCGAGACTTGAAAATTGAGGAACTGAAGCAGAAATTATCTTCGGCGATTAAACAGTTGGAAATACTTAAAGCCAAGAGTGTCGATTTTGAAAATCGGTCTAGAAGACAGAACTTACTCATACTAGGTCTCCCGGAAGGTATCGAACAAGGGGACCCCTCGAAGTATTTTGCTCATCTTTTAAAGGATGCGTTCCCTTCTGTATTCCCAGATAGTCCTCCATTACTTGATCGTCCCCATAGAATTATGCGCCGATTACCAAGTTCTTCATCTAAACCACCGGTTGTAATTGTTTGATTTCATTATGTGCATGTTAAAGAGCACCTTATTTGTTTGGCTCGGCGTTTAGGGATGGGTTAAATTGAGAGAATTCCAATTTCGGCTTGTGGAGGATTTCAGCCCAGAAGTGATAAAGGCGCGGCTCGCATTTAAACCTTTGATGTCTGAATGTTATGAGAAAAACCTAAAACCAGCACTTTTATACCCTGCAAAACTTAGAATCTCGCCTTCGAATGCACCACGATGTGTTTTTCTCTCCACATCTGATGCTCGAAGCTTTCTGGATGAGAACTATCCTACTGCTTCAGATTCTCGTCTCTAATAAATGTATGGTTTTGATCATTACAAGATAGCTTTTGTTTCCAAATCGAGATATTGTTTCTGACTATTGGCATAAGTTTATTTTACATTTTATATTCCAATTAAAGTTTTTCTTTATCGACATACTAACCTTTTTAATTTACTTACTTTAACCATTGTATTTTATTTTTGGTCATTATTATTAATCCTTTGAAGGTGAATTTTTTTAACGTTTTGATATATATCTTTTCCATTTTTTGTGTAACTAAGATGGCGGTTTCTTTTCTAAAATATTTCTTGCTTTTTTTTAAAATCTCACCTTTTTTCGTCGTCTTCTTCCTATAATGCCTTTCTTATCACATCCTAACTTTTATTTGTTCGGGTTTTAACTCGATTTATAAGTTACCAGTGTTTATATTCTTTTTGTTTTTTTTACTAGCAATTATATGAAGAAGTCTGTTTTAATATAGTGTTAATTACTTTTTAGGATTTTGGATGGATCTTTTTTTTTCTCCTTTATATATCTGGAGTCACCTTCTGGATTCATGGGCGTAGATTTAGTCTCACAATTTTTTTTCCTGGCCTCCTTCAGACTCAGGAGGATCTCTTTTCCATGGGTGGTGGGTGGGTCTTTCACGCAGCATCTCAGAATGTGTCATTTCATTAGATGCGGAGAAAGCATTTGATAGAGTTGAATGGCCATATTTATTTACTGTGCTTGAGAAGTTTAATTTTAGTCCGACATTTATATCCTGGATTAAATTGATATATCATACTCCAATAGCCTCGGTTTTTACTAACAATCAAAGATCTCCCTTTTTTCGTTTATTTCCGGATACCAGGCAAGGCTGTCCTCTTAGTCCATTATTATTTGATATTGCTTTAGAACCTTTGGCAATTGCTATTAGAGAATCACCTAACATTTTTGGCATTACTCGCGGGATGGATATACATAAGTTATCATTATACACAGATGACTTGTTATTATATATTTCTGATCCTGAGAAATCCATTCCTGCAGTTATATCATTGTTGGCTCAGTTTAGTAATTTTTCCGGGTATAAATTGAATCTTAATAAGAGTGAATTGTTCACCTTAAATAGACAGGTTCCAATTTATGGAAATTTACCTTTTAAATTAGTCAATGACTTTTTTATATACTTAGGGATTAAAATTACAAAAAATCATAAGGAGTTATTCAAGGTTAATTTTTTACCCTTATTTGATCAGGTTAAATGTTTGTTCACTAAATCGTCACCATTGTCTTTATCTCTGATAGGTCGGATTAATGCTATTAAGATGATTATTTTACCCAAGTTCTTATATATATTTCAAGCGGTACCAATTTTTATTCCAAAATCCTTTTTTGACAATGTTGATTCAAAAATTTCTTCATATATATGGCAGAACAAAAATCCTAGATTAGGTAAAAGGTATTTACAGAAGGCAAGGAAGGAAGGTGGATTGGCATTGCCTAATTTTAGATATTATTATTGGGCAATTAATATTCGATATTTGAAATGTTTGTTAAGAGGCAAACACGAGGAAATCTGCAGATGCTGGAAATTCAAACAACAACACACACAAAATGCTGGTAGAACACAGCAGGCCAGGCAGCATCAATAGGGAGAAGCGCTGTCGACGTTTCAGGCCTAGACCCTTCAACAGGACTAACCGAAAGGAAAGATAGTAAGAGATCTGAAAGTAGTGGGGGGAGGGGGAAATGTGAAATGATAGGAGAAGACCGGAGGGGGTGGGATGAAGCTAAGAGCTGGAAAGGTGATTGGCGAAAGTGATACAGAGCTGGAGAAGGGAAAGGGTCATGGGATGGGAGGCTTCAGGAGAAAGAAAGGGGGGGGTAAATGATTTGGGAAGACTTAACTATATTGTACTTATTGCTTGTGTATCCTTTTATGTTCATTTTATTTTTGTAAGTTTGTAATCCCTTTATCTATGTATTAATCTCATCATGTTGATATTAATAAAAAGATTGAAGAAGAAAAAGAAAGAAGGCCTATTGGATGCTAGGCTTCATTAACGGGGGGACTGAGTTCAAGAGTAGAGAGGTCATGTTGCAACTCTACAAATCTCTGGTGAGACCACACTTAGAATATTGTGTTCAATTCTGGTCACCTCATTATAGGAAGGATGTGGAAGCTATGTAGACAGTGCAGAGGAGATTTACCATGGTGTTGCCTGGTTTGGAGAACAAATCATATGAAGCAAGATTAGCAGAGCTGGGACTTTTCTCTTTGGAGCATAGAGGAATGAGAGGGGAATGATAGAGGTCTACAAGATTATGAGAAGCATAGATAGGGTGGATAGTCAGTACCTGTTTCCCAGAGCACCAATAGAAAACACCAGAGGGCATATGTACAAAATTAAGGGAAGGAAGTTTAGGGGAGACATCAGGGGTAAGTTTTTTACACAGAGGATTGTGAGTGCCTGGAATGACTTGCCAGAGATGGTGGTGGAGTCTAAAACATTAGCGGTATTTAAGAGCCTCTTGGGCAAGAACATGGATGGAAGAAAAATAGAGGGTTATGGGGTAGTGTGGGTTTAGTACTTTTTTTTAAGGATTATATGTCGGCACAACATGGAGGGCTGAAGGGCCTGTACTGTGCTGTAATGTTCTATGGTTCTATGGTTCTAAATACAACGTGCACTTCATAGTAGAAATCAGTCTGACCAGGATCAGTATGACTTTGTCATGTCCCTGCTCAGGGGTGCAGCCTTAGAGGAAGCACGAAGGCGCAGTGATACTGAGGAAGACCGGGCTGATGACTTGTTTGTCTATCTCAGGGAAGCATTTAGAGACAAGCGTAGCACACCCCAGCTATGGCATAGCTTCATTTTTGTAATTTATTTTTTTATTGAAGTTCATCATCAAACAAACGTTTCCATAAGATGTATTTCAGACATTGTACATATATATTATATAATCATATATGTCACAAATCTCCACATAGTATTTATCTGAGATATACACTTATAGAAAAGAGTGGAGAGAAAAAAAAGCAAAAGGAAAAAACTACGTACAAGTAAGGAGTGATCCTTTTTTACAACATATTCATTGATTTGTGAGAATAAAATCAGGCCTATGAGGCATTATGTAGTTAAACCATTTTTCCCAGTATGAATCAAATTGTTCCAGCTTATGATTAACAGATGCTGTTATCTTCTCCATTTTGTGAATGTCCATTGTAATTTCCATCCATGTATTTAAAGTTGGGCTCTCCTGTGATAACCATTTCCTAGTGAGAGTCTTTTTACCAGCCACCAACAGTATATTCATTAAATATTTATCTCCTTTCAACTATTCTTGAGGTATATATCCAAAATATATGGTCTTACTCTCTAAAAGTATTTCACATTTAAATATGTCTTGTAGGGCATTGTGTATCCACCTCCAATAGTCTTTGATAACAGGGCAGTCCCAAAAAATATGATAATGATTTGCATTTTGATTTCCACAATTTCTCCAGCAAACAGGGAGGTTACTATCATAATGCAATTTCTGAGAGGGTGTAATAAAATATCTTATCAAGTTTTTCCATCCAAACTCCCTCCATCTCTGTGAACTGGTACACTTCCATTGATACCTCCATATTATTGTCCATTCTTCCTCAGATATAATTATCCCTCCTTCCTTCTCCCATTTTGTTTTATTGTATGAAGTCGAACGTGTTTTAAGCTTTGACAACCCCATATACATGCTTGAAATTATTCTACTACTGTTATCTGAATTATACGCTTTTCTAAATCGCTCTATCAAGCATGTACTTGCTTTGGTTACATTTTTAAGCGTCTTATCACCATATAACCATATAACAATTACAGCACGGAAACAGGCCATCTCGGCCATTCTAGATCATGACGAACGCTTACTCTCAGCTAGTCCCACTGGCCCACACTCAGACCATAACCCTCCATTCCATTCCTGTCCATATACCTATCCAATTTTACTTTAAATGACAATACCGAACCTGCCTCTACCACTTCTACTGGAAGCTCGTTCCACACAGCTACCACTCTCTGAGTAAAGAAAGTCCCCCTCGTGTTCCCTCTTAAACTTTTGCCCCCTAACTCTCAACTCATGTCCTCGTTTGAATCTCCCATACTCTCAATGGAAAAAGCCTATCCACGTCAACTCTATCTATATCCCTCACAATTTTAAATACCTCTATCATGTCCCCCCTCAACCTTCTACGCTCCAAAGAATAAAGACCTAACTTGTTCAACCTTTCCCTGTAACATAAGTGCTGAAACCCAGGTAACATTCTAAGAAATCTTCTCTGTACTCTCTCTATTTTGTTGATATCTTTCCTATAATTCAGTGACCAGAACTGTACACAATACTCCAAATTCGGCCTTACCAATGCCTTGTACAATTTTATCATTACATCCCAACCCCTATACTCATTGCTCTGATTTATAGAGGCCAGCATACCAAAAGCTTTCTTCACCACCCTATCCACATAAGATTCCACCTCCAGGGAACTATGCAACATTATTCCTAGATCACTCTGTTCTATTGCATTCCTCAATGCACTACCATTTACCGTGTATGTCCTATTTGGAGTATTCCTACCAAAATGTAGCACCTCACACTTATCAGCATTAAACTCCATCTGCCATTGTTCACCCCAGTCTTCTAACTGGCCGAAAGCTCTCTGCAACCTTTGAAAGCCTACTTCATTATCCACAATGCCACCTACCTTAGTATCATCTGCATACTTACTAATCCATCGGACCTACCTGGACAGTACCTGAGGAGGAAAGTAAAACTGCGCAGGCGTGGGGTGACATCAGCGGCGAGAGCGGGGTTTAAAAAGCGGCCCACTTTCAGGAGCGGGCAGCGGAGTGCATGGGAGCAGAGTGCTGGGCTTTGGCTCAGCGGGCTTCAGCGCAAGGGGACTTCGGTGAGAGGAAGTCAGTGAGCCTGAGTACGTGCTTGCTGAGGTAAAAAAAGGTGAGGTCGGCAGGTACTTTTTTCATTTATTCTGACTAATCTGGGATCAGTTAATGGGGGAGACAGTCAGAGCGGTGGTGTGCTCTGTATGCAGTATGTGGGAGATCAGAGTCAACACAGTTGTCCCTGATGACCACACCCGCAAAAGGTGCGTCCAGCTGCAGCTCCTATCAAACCAAGTTAGGGAATTGGAGCAGGAGCTGGATGAACTACGGATCATTCGGGAGGCAGAGGCAGAGATAGATAAGAGTTATCGGGATGTAGTCACACCAAAAAGACAGGAGGTAGGCAAATGGGTGACAGTCAAGAGAGGCAAGGGGAGCAGACAGAGAGAGCAGAGCACCCCTGTGGCTGTTCCCATCAACAATAAGTATACCGTTTTGGATACTGTTGGTGGGGATGACCTACCAGGAACAAGTTGCAGTGGTCCTGTCTCTGGCACTGAGGTTGGACCCTCGACTAGGAAGGGGAGGAGGGAAGAGAAGAGAGCGGTAGTGATAGGGGATTCTATAGTCAGGGGGTGGATAGGAGATTTTGTAGGGAAGATTGGGAGTCTTGGATGGTATGTTGCCTCCCTGGTGCCGGGGTCTGGGACATCTCAGATCGGGTGCAGGTTATTCTTGAGAGGGAGGGCAAGAACCCAGATGTTGTGGTCCATGCAGGGACCAACGATGTGGGTAGGATGAGTGAGGGGGTCCTGTGTAGTGAGTTCAGGGAGTTAGGTGCGAAGCTGAAGGGCAGGACCTCCAGGGTAACAGGATTGTTACCTGTGCCACGTGCAAGTGAGGCAAGAAACAGAAGGATTATACAGATTAACACGTGGCTGAGAGGATGGTGCAGGAGGGAGGGCTTCAGGTTTTTAGATAATTGGGCTTTGTTCCAGGGAAGGAGGGATCTGTTCCGATGGGACGGTTTACACCTGAACTGGAGCGGTACTAACATTCTTGCAGGAAAGTTTGCTAGTGCTTGTCGGGAGAGTTTAAACTAAATTTGCAAGGGGCAGGGATCCAGAATGCAAGAGAGGATAGCGAGATGAAAAATAAAGGACAGTTGGGGACTACACAGTTCCAGTACTATTTGTAGTAGAGAAAGGTGAGGCAGAACAAGTGATAAGGAGGACACATGTACAAAGGGATGGTCTGACGGAACATGGAGTTAAATGTGCAGAAAGAATAAGTAAATTTAGGAAGGACAACAAAATTCAAGGGGCGTATAGCCCGATGGGAGTTCGGGGAGCTGGGTTAAGCACAATAGGCAGCGATTTAAACAGAGAGAGTAGAAATGGGCTAAAAATTCTATATCTGAATGCACAGTGTCAGAAATAAGGTGGATGAGCTTGAAGCTCAGGTGCGAATGGGTAACTATGATGTTGTTGGGATAACGGAGACATGGCTGCCAAGTTGGGAGCAGCAGAGCAAAGATGGATCTCACAGCTGTCAGTGTTTAACTTTGATGTCCAGTATCGTCCGGGTCAGAGCTATACTGTGGCTGATGCACTCTCTCGGTAGCCATTTGCAGGGGAGCCTGAGGCTGTAGTTTAATCAATCATGGCATTTCCCTTGACCCAGCACTGGTTACTGCTGGTCTTAACAGCTGTAGGGTTAAGCAGATTTGAACTTGGAAAGCGGGTTCTAGGATGTAAGTGGTCCGATGCAAGGAAACACTCCAACCCTCCCAGGTTATTCTGATGGGAACTTGCATACTTTTCAGCAGCAAGACCCTGTGTTAAGTGTCCTAAGAGACCTATGGGATCAGAAAAGAAAGCTGAGTGGCCAGGAGCATAAAACTCTGCCTAAACCTGTTTTGTCTCTGTTAAAGCACTGGGACAGTATCAGGGAGCTTAAAGGGTTACTGTATAGTGTCTTTGAGGATGAGAAGCTTGGGGAGTGTTATCTGCTTCTGGTATCAATCAGCTTGAAGAGCAAAGTGTTAGAGTACGTACATGACTCTATGGACCATCAAGGCACAGAATGTACTCTGCAGTTGTTGAGAAACCAATGTTTTAGGGTGGGCATACACAAGGATGTGGCATGGTGGATCAAAAATTGTCCACGTTGTGTGCTAACTAAGATACTGCAGCCTAGGATCCATCCCCCATGAAGTCATTTCTGGCTTCTAGGCCACTTGAAGTTGTAGCTGTAGATTTCACTGTGTTAGAGCCAGCAACTGACAGGCGTGAGAATGTTTTAATGGTCACAGATGTTTTCACTAATTTCACCCAAGCATTTCCGACTCATGATCAAATGCCGGATACCATAGCAAGGGTGCTCTTGAGGGAATGGTTCATGAAGTACGGTGTTCCTGAGAGAATGCATTCTGACCAGGGAGGTAATACCACACCTCATCATCCTACTGGAAACACGCAGTGCGAGCGTTTCAACAGGTTGATGCATGATTTGGTGCATACGTTGCCTCCAGGAAAGAAGCATAGATGGTCAGAACATCTACCTGAGTTGCTGAAGCTGGTGGGGCATTGGAATCGAGCTCCCACAGAAGTACTGGACTTGGTGAGGAAAGGTGAGCATTAATTTACAATATCCATGTGAATCAATTTATGCTTGTTGGCGAATCAAGAATATTGGTAATTTGACATGTTTTACATGTGAATGCTCTAGATTTTCACGAGTAAAGAACTCGACGCTGGATAGCATGGCATGCAAAGTTCCTCACCAGCCAAGTAGGTCAGTCTTCCTGTAATTTAACTACCAGGCAATATCTTGTAAAAGTTGTGCCAAAGTGTACCTTTTGTCTAACTTTATGGTATCATAAATGATTGTGAATGTTACAGCGTAACGTAAACGTTTAGTCTCTGTTCGGGCATTCAGCACGTGCATACTAAAAAGTAATAGTTGTCTTAGATGAGATGTATTCACTTACATTTTTTTTGCTGCTGTGTATAAGGTACAGGGTTGAGGGGATTCTAATGTTGTTTGTATTGAGTTCCTTCAGAAATGCCAATACCAAATTAGTACTGTATTAGTTTTGAGCGATTTTCTTTTTTTTAATTGATTTTTAATGCATTTTCTACAACACTACAAAAAAAATCCCAAGAACGAAATAGGAAATTAATACAGTGCAAGATAAACATACAATGGTAATATAATACAGAATATAATAATTGAAAAAGCACACAAATTGAAGTCGTGTAAAGTTAGTATCCACCCCCACCCCAGCAAGAAAAAAAACACTCCAGAGCAAAATGTAGGAAATATAAATCAGAACATTCAAACCCCCAAAACTGTAAATACAATTAAAAACAGAAGATAATAATGCCTACCACTAAAAAAAAAGCTGAAAGCAAGGGACTGAAAAAGAAACTTAGTCAAAAGGAAAGTTATGAAAATACTCAATAAAAGATCCCGAGAGCTTATGAAACTTTATGTCTGAATTAAGAATTGAGTAATGAATTTTTTCAAGATCTAAACAGGACATAATATTGTTAAGCCATTGAGCATGCGTGGGTGGGGCAACATCTCTCCATCTAAGAAGAATTAGACATTTAGCCAGGAGAGAAGCAAACAATAATATTCGAAGTTTAGTCAAACTCAAACATATATCTGTCTCAGCCAAGAAGCCAAAAAGAGCAATTAAAGGGTTAGGTTCTAAGTGGCGATTCAGAATACAGGATAAAGTTAAGAAAACATCCCTCCAAAATTTCTCTAGACTAGGACATATGAATGAGAGAAGCCTCACCACTTTTGCATTTATCACAAAGAGGACTAATATTAGGGTAAAATCGAGATAATTTAGATTTGGACATATGAGCCCTATGAACAATCTTAAACTGTAAAAGACAGTGGCGAGCACAAAGAGAAGTTGAGTTAACCGACTTGAGAATCGAGTCCCAAACCTCATCAGATAAAGGTCCCAAGCCATTCTGATTTTATCCAAAGGGGCGCGCCATAAGGATATTAATTTTCGTTGTATTTTTATACTGTATACGCAATTGACTGATACACAAGTGTGTGGATCGAAGGCTAGATGAAGATTGTAATGGCAGGACCTGATTGTAAAGTCGTTTGTTTTGTTTTGTGAACTTCTTCTGGCACTTACAGCATCTAAAACAGATAAAGGAATTAAAAGCCGAAAAAGTAATTGTTATCCTGAATGTGTACTTTTCCCCAGGCCACAACATTAGGGTTAGGTTGAGAAGCATTCAGGCAGTGGGCGAATCAGCCCTCTTGTGCTTTTTGATCTCGTCACTTGAGATTCAGTTTCACACAACCCTGCCACTTTGAACTTGCCAGCACATTCATTAACCAGATCCAGAACTTGACTTTGTTGGATCTTGCCCCTCCTAACACAGGAAATCGAGTTTGTCAGGGATTTGGCCAGCATATATTGGGGTGTGCCTATGGTTTGTAGGGGTGTGGTCAGGGTTAATAGGGATGTACAAAAGGATTTTTGGGGGGTGTGCCCCTTTTAGACCTCAGGATTAGGTCTGGATGTTGGGCTGGTGGATATATATGTTTGGCTGGGAGAGGTAAGGCTGCAGAGATTTGAGTGGTGATGCATCAGGTGCTATGGCAGGTAAGATCATGTGATGAAGCCTGGTTAATCTGGCCCATGACTTTCATTATCGTGGTCCGACACTGCTTGGTTCAATGAACCGGCTGTGCACTGGGACAAATCGTCAGTAATGCATCCTCAGATCGTCAGGTGTTTCGGGCCTTTAATCACGATATAACCTCCCCGAGGTGGCCCAACAGTGTCCGGCTCAGACACTGCTTGTGTTTTTCCTATGGACCAGGATAATCAGAAGCATGTAATTCTGAGGCTGATGATACATTTAAACATCAATACCTGGCATCTGATTCCCTAGGATTACATGGGTTTAATTGACAGTGTTTACTGGGCATTCAGCAGAACTGCACCTGAGTTTAGTACTGACTTGTTTTTTGAGCCCCGTCTTGGGTTTAATTTACTGGTTCTCTCTCGCCTTGTGGGTATCTGGGCTTTATTACTGGTCTTTCGTGGGCCAGGAGAATGAAGAGCGTGTCACTGTCAGGTTATGTTGAGAGTATGCGGGCAGTGAGCGAATCAGCCCTCTTGTGTTTTTTGATCTTGTCACTTGAGATTCAGTTTCGCACAACACTGCCACTTTAATCTGGCCCACACCTTCATTAGCCAGGTCCAGCACTTGCTTTTGTTGAATCTGGCCCCTCCTGACATAGGACATCGCATTAGGGTTAGGGTTAGGTTGTACAACCGTCATTCTGACAAGGCACCACCAGGTGGAAGTCATGTCTACATTGGACCTGTCATTAAGGCAGGACAACACCAGGTGGCAGCATTGCTCACATCTGATCTGTCATTACAAAAGGACACCACCAGGTGGGAGTGTTGTCCACATCTGATCTGTCATTACAGCAGCGCACCACCAGGTGGCAGCATTGTCCACTGATGAACTGTCATTACTGCAGGACACCACAAGGTGGGAGTGTTGTCTACAAGGGATCAGTCCTTGCGGCAGGACATCTGCAGGTGGAAGTGTTGTACACAGCCAAACTGTCATTGCAGAAGGCAACACAAGGTAAAAGTGTTGTCTACAAGAAATCAGTTCTTCTGGCAGGACACCAGCAGGTGGGAGTGTTGTCCACACCAAAACTGACATCGCGGCAGGACACCACAAGGTGGGAATGTTATACACAGTGCACATGTCATTGCGGTAGGACACCATCAGGTGGAAGTGTTGTCTACATCCAAACTGTTGTTACGGCAAGGCAACACCAGGTGGGAGTGTTGTCCACATCGCATTAGGGTTCGGGTTAGGTTGAAAGTATGCAGGCAGTGGGCAAATCGCACATCATCAGTAATGCATCCTCGTATCATCAGGTGTTTCAGGCCTTTAATCATTAGACATCCTTCCCGAGGTGGCCCAGCTGGGTCTGTTCAGACCCTGCTTGTGTTTTTCCCAGGGAGCAAGATAATGAGAGGCATGTAATTCTGAGGGTAATGATATTTTTAAACATCTTTACCTGGCATCTGTATGCACGGGATTGCTTGGCTTAAATTGACAGTGTTTACTAGGCATTCAGCATAACTGCACCTGAGTTTAGTACTGACTTGTTTTCTGTAGCCCCATCTTGGGTTCAATTTACTGGTTCTCCCTCGCCTTGTGGGTATCTGGGCTTTCTTATTGGCATTGCGTGGGCAGGGAGAATGAACAGTATGTCACTGTAAGATTAGGTTGAGACTATGTGGACAGTGGGTGAATCAACCCTCTTCTGCTTTTTGATCTCGTCACTTGAGATTCAGTTTTGTGTGACCCTGCCACTTTGAACTAGCCCACGGCTTCATTAGCCAGGTCCAGCACTTGCTTTTGTTGAAACTGGCCCCCCCTGACATAGGACATCGCATTAGGGTTAGGGTTAGGTTGTAGAACCATCATTGCGACAAGACAACACCAGGTGGGAGTTCTGTCCTCACCTGACCTTTCATTGTTACAGGACACCACCAGATTGGAGTGTTGTCTGCATTGGAACCGTCATTGTGGCAAGGCACCACTGGCAGGGAGTATTGCCCACATCTAATCTGTTGTTATGGCAGGACACCACCAGGTGGGAGTATTGCCCACATCTGATCTGTCATTGTGGCAGGACACCAGAAGATGGGAGTGTTGTTTACAATGGATCAGTCCTTGCAACAGGACACCAGCAGGTGGGAGTGTTGTACACAGGGGGCATGTCAATACGGCAGAACACCACCAGGTCGGAGTATTGTGGACAGCGGAACAGTCATTGCGACAGGTCACCACCAGGTGGAAGTATGTCTACACTGGACCTGTCATTAACGCAGGACAACACCAGGTGGGAGCGTTGTCCACATCTGATCTGTTATTACTGCAGGACACCACCAGGTGGCAGTATTGTCCACTGATGAACTGTCATTATGGCAGGACACCACAAGGTGGGAGTGTTGTCTACAAGGGATCAGTCCTTGCAGCAGGACATCTGCAGGTGGAAGTGTTGGACACAGCCAAACTGTCATTGCAGAAGGCACCACAAGGTGAAAGTGTTGTCTGCAAGAGATCAGTTCTTCCGGCAGGACACCAGCAGATGGGAGTGTTGTCCATACCAAAACTGACATCGCGGCACAAGATGGGAATGTTATACTTAGCGCACATGTCATTGCGGTAGGACACCACCGGGTGGGAGTGTTGTCCACTGATACAGCAGGACAGCACCAGGTGGAAATATTGTTTACATTTGATCTGTCATTGCGGCAGAATACAACCAGGTGGGACTGTTATCTACGGCGGACCTGCCATTTTGGGAGGACACCACCAAGTGGGAGTGCTGCCCACAGTCAAACTTGCAGAGGGATACCACCAGGTGTGAATTTTGTCCATAGTGGACCTGTCATTGTGCCAGGACAACACCAGCAGGGTGTGTTGCCAACAGCGGGCATGTCATTACATCAGAAAACCACCAGGTCGGAGTGCTGTCCGCAGCAGAACTGTCATTGCAGCAAGACACCACTAGGTGGGTTTATTGTCCACATCTGATCTGCCATTGTAGCAGGACACCAGCAGGTGGGAGTGTTCTACACAGGGAGCATCTCATTATGACAGAACACTACCAGGTCAGAATGTTGTCCACATCTGATCTGTCATTGCGACAGGACACCATCAGGTGGAAGTGTTGTCCACACCTAAACTGTCCTTACGGCAGGACAACACCGGGCGGGAGTTTTGTCCACATCGCATTATGGTTAGGAGTATGCAGGCAATGGCAATGGTTGAGAGTATGCAGGCAATGGGCCAATCGCACATCATCAGTAATGCATCCTCGGATCGTCAGGTGTTTCGGGCCTTTAATCATTAGACGTCCTCCCCGAGGTGGCCCAGCTGGGTCCGTTCAGACCCTGCTTGTGTTTTTTCCCAGGGAGCAAGATAATGAGAGGCATGTAATTCTGAGGGTAATGATATTTTTAAACATCTTTACCTGGCATCTGTATGCTTGGGATTGCATGGGTTAAATTGACAGTGTTTAAGAGGCATTCAGCATAACTGCACCTGAGTTTAGCACTGACTTGTCTGTCATCCCATCTTGGGTTTAATTTACTGGTTCTCTCTCACCTTGTGTGTATCAGGGCTTTCTTATTGGCACTTTGATGATTGGGAGAATGAAGAGCTTGTCACTGAAAGGATAGGTTGAGATTATGCGGGCAGTGGGTGAATCAGCCCTCTTGTGCTTTTTGATCTCATCACTTCAGATTCAGTTTCACGTGACCCTGCCACGTTGATCTGGCCCACGCCTTCATTAACCAGGTCCAACACTTGCCTTTGTTGAATCTTGCCCTTCTTGCCAAAGGATATCTGGTTTCTGGGGGTTTAGTAAGGGTTAATTGGGGTGTGCTTAGGGTTTGTGGGGCTGAAGCCAGGGTTAATCGGGAAGTGCCTTGAGTTTGTGGGGGTGTGTACCCCTTCTGGACTTTAGGATTAGGTTTGAGTTTTGGGCTGGTGGATGTATATGTTTGGCTGGGTTAGGTTGAGATTATGCAGGGAGTGGGTGAATCAGCCCTCTTGTGCATTTTGATCTCGTCACTTGAGATTCACATTAGGGTTAGGTTGGATTGTGCGGGCAGTGGGTGAATCAGCCCTCTTGAGCTTTTGATCTCATCAATTAAGATTCAGTTTCACGCTACCCTGCCATTTTGAACTGGCCCACGTCTTCATTAACCAGGTCCAACACTTGCCCTTGTTGAAATTTGCCCCTCCTGACATAGGATATCGGGTCTCTGGGGGCTTAGCAAGGGTCAATCAGGGTGTGCTTTGGGTTTGTGGGGCAGAAGCCAGGGTTAATCAGGGAGTGGCTAGAATTTGGGGGGGTGTTTACCCCATCTGGACTTTTGGATTAGATTTGAGTTTTGGGCTGGTGGATGTATATGTTTGACTGGGAGATGTCAGACTGCAGAGTATGGAGTGGTGATGTATGAAATGCTATGGCGGATGAGCTGGTATGGTGAAGCCAGTTTAATCTGGCCCATACCTTTCATTATCGTGGTCCGACAACACATGGTTTAATGAACCAGGTGTTCACTGGGACACATCGTCAGTAATGCATCCGCTGATCATCAGGTGCTTCAGGCTATCAAACACTATTTACCCTCCCCGAAGTGGCCCAACAGTGTCCGGTTCAGACACTGCTTGAGTTTTTCCCATGAACCAGGATAATCAGAGGCATGTAATTCTGAGGGTAATGATATTTTTAAACATCATTACCTGGCATTTGTAATTGCATGGGTTTAATTGACAGCATGTACTGGGCATTCAGCAGAATTGCACCTGAGTTTAGTACTGACTTGTTTTTTGAGCCTCGTCTTGGCTTTAATTTACTGGTTCTCTCTCGCCTTGTGGGTATCTGGGCTTTATTATTGGCATTTCGTGGGCCAGGAGAATGAAGAGCGTGTCACTGTCAGGTTACATTGAGAGTATGCGGGCAGTGGGCGAATCAACCCTCTTGTGCTTTTTGATCTCGTCACTTGAGATTCAGTTTCATGTGACCCTGCCACTTTGTACTGTACCATGCCTTCATTAGCCAGGTCCAGGACTTGCTTTTGTTCAATCTGGCCCCTCCTGACATAGGGCATCACATTAGGATTAGGGTTAGGTTGCAGAACCATTATTGCAACAAGACTCCAGCAGGTGGGAGTTCTGTCCTCACCTGACCCTTCATTGTGACAGGACACCACCAGGTGGGAGTGCTGTCTTCACCGGAGATGTCATTGCGGCAGGACATCACCAGGTTGGAGTGTTGTCTGCATTGGAACCGTCATTGAGGCAAGGCACCACTGGCAGGGAGTATTGCCCACATCTAATCTGTTGTTATGGCAGGACACCACCAGGTGGGAATATTGTCCACATCTGATCTGTCATTGTGGCAGGACACCAGAAGATGGGAATGTTGTTTACAACGGATCAGTCCTTGCAACAGGACACCAGCAGTTGGATGTGTTGTACACAGGGGGGCATGTCAATACGGCAGAACACCACCAGGTCGGAGAGTTGTGGACAGCGGAACAGTCATTGGCGACAGGTCGCCACCAGGTGGAAGTCATGTCTACACTGGACCTGTCATTAAGGCAGGACAACACCAGGTGGGAGCGTTGTCCACTGATAAACTGTCATTATGGCAGGACACCACAAGGTGGGAGTGTTGTCTACAAGGGATCAGTCCTTGCAGCAGGTGGAAGTGTTGTACACAGCCAAACTGTCATTGCAGAAGGCGGATCAGTCCTTGCAGCAGGTGGAAGTGTTGTCTGCAAGAGATCAGTTCTTCCGGCAGGACACCAGCAGGTGGGAGTGTTGTCCACACCAAAACTGACATTGCGGCAGGACACCACAAGGTGGGAATGTTATACACAGTGCACATGTCATTGCGGTAGGACACCATCAGGTGGAAGTGTTGTCTACATCTGAACTGTCGTTACGGCAGGGCAACACCAGGTGGGAGTGTTGTCCACATCGCATTAGGGTTAGAGTTAGGTTGAGAGTATGCAGGCAGTGGGCAAAACGCACATCATCAGTAATGCACCCTCGGATCGTCAGGTGTTTCGGGCCTTTAATCATTAGACGTCCTCCCCGAGGTGGCCCAGCTGGGTCTGTTCAGACCCTGCTTGTGTTTTTCCCAGGGAGCAAGATAATGAGAGGCATGTAATTCTGAGGGTAATGATATTTTTGAACATCCTTACCTGGCATCAGTCTGCCCGGGATTGCATGGCTTAAATTGACAGTGTTTAAGAGGCATTCAGCATAACTGCACCTGAGTTTTGGTACTGACTTGTTCTCTGTAGCCCCATCTTGGGTTTAATTTACTGCTTCTCCCTCGCCTTGTTGTTACCTGGACTTTCTTATTGGCATTGTGTGGGCAGGGAGAATAAAGAGCATGTCACTGTAAGGTTAGGTTGAGACTATGCAGGTAGTGAGTGAATCAGCCCTCTTCTGCTTTTTGATCTCGTCACTTGAGATTCAGTTTTGTGCGACCCTGCCACTTTGAACTAGCCCACGGCTTCATTAGTCATGTCCAGCACTTGCTTTTGTTGTAACTGGCTCCTCCTGACATAGGACATCGCATTAGGGTTAGGGTTAGGTTGCAGAACCGTCATTGCGACAAGACACCACCAGGTGGGAGTTCTGTCCTCACCTGACCCTTCATTGTTACAGGACACCACCAGATTGGAGTGTTGTCTACATTGGAACCGTCATTGTGGCAAGGCACCACTAGCAGGGAGTATTGCCCACATCTAATCTGTTGTTACGGCAGGACACCACCAGGTGGGAGCATTGTCCACATCTGATCTGTCATTACTGCAGGACACCACCAGGTGGCACTATTCTCCACTGATGAACTGTCATTATGGCAGGACACCACAAGGTGGGAGAGTTGTCTACAAGGGATCAGTCCTTGCAGCAGGACATCTGCAGGTGGAAGTGTTGGACACAGCCAAACTGTCATTGCAGAAGGCACCACAAGGTGAAAGTGTTGTCTGCAAGAGATCAGTTCTTCCGGCAGGACACCAGCAGATGGGAGTGTTGTCCACACCAAAACTGACATCGCGGCACAATGTGGGAATGTTATACACAGCGCACATGTCATTGCGGTAGCACACCACCGGGTGGGAGTGTTGTCCACTGATACAGCAGGACACCGCCAGGTGGAAATATTGTCTACATTTGATCTGTCATTGCGGCAGAATACAACCAGGTGGGACTGTTATCTACGGCGGACCTGCCATTTTGGGAGGACACCACCAAGTGGGAGTGCTGCCCACAGTCAGACTTGCAGAGGGATACCACCAGGTGTGAATTTTGTCCATAGTGGACCTGTCATTGTGCCAGGACAACACCAGCAGGGTGTGTTGCCAACAGCGGGCATGTCATTACATCAGAAAACCACCAGGTCGGAGTGCTGTCCGCAGCAGAACTGTCATTGCAGCAAGACACCACTAGGTGGGTTTATTGTCCACATCTGATCTGCCATTGTGGCAGGACACCAGCAGGTGGGAGTGTTCTACACAGGGAGCATCTCATTACGACAGAACACCACCAGGTCGGATTGTTGTCGACAGGAGAACTGACATTGCAACAGTACACCACCAGGTCAGAATGTTGTAAACATCTGATCTGTCGTTATGACAGGACACCACCAGGTGGGACTCTAATTCACAGAGGACCTGCCATTGTGGGAGGACACCACCAGGTGGGACTATTATCAACGGCGGAACTGTCATTGCAACAGGACACCATCAGGTGGATGTGTTGTCCACACCTAAACTGTCCTTACGGCAGGACAACACTGGGCGGGAGTGTTGTCCACATCGCATTAGGGTTAGCGTTAGGTCGAGAGTATGCAGGCAGTGGGCAAATCGCACATCATCAGTAATGCATCCTCAGATCGTCAGGTGTTTCAGGCCTTTAATCATTAGACGTCCTCCCCGAGGTGGCCCAGTTGGGTCCGTTCAGACCCTGCTTGTGTTTTTCCCAGGGAGCAAGATAATGAGAGGCATGTAATTCTGAGGGTAATGATATTTTTAAACATCTTTACCTGGCATCTGTATGCCTGGGATGGCATGGGTTAAATTGACAGTGTTTACTGGGCATTCAGCAGAACTGCACCTGAGTTTAGAACTGACTTCTTTTCTGAGCTCCATCTTGGGTTTAATTTGCTGGATCTCTCCCGCCTTGTGTGTATCTGGGATTTCTGATTGGCATTTCGTGGGCCACGAGGATGAAGAGCATGTCACTGTAAGGTTAGGTTGAGACTATGCAGGTAGTGAGTGAATCAGCCCTCTTCTGCTTTTTGATCTCGTCACTTGAGATTCAGTTTTGTGCAACCCTGCCACTTTGAACTAGCCCACTGCTTTATTAGCCAGGTCCAGCACTTGCTTTTGTTGAAACTGGCCCCTCCTGACATAGGACATCGCATTAGGGTTAGGGTTAGGTTGTAGAACCGTAATTGCGACAAGACAACACCAGGTGGGAGTTCTGTCCTCACCTGACCTTTCATTGTTACAGGACACCACCAGATTGGAGTGTTGTCTGCATTGGAACCGTCATTGTGGCAAGGCACCACTGGCAGGGAGTATTGCCCACATCTAATCTGTTGTTATGGCAGGACACCACCAGGTGGGAGTATTGTCCACATCTGATCTGTCATTGTGCCAGGACACCAGAAGATGGGCGTGTTGTTTACAACAGATCAGTCCTTGCAAAAGGACACCAGCAGGTGGGAGTGTTGTGGACAGCGGAATGGTCATTGTGACAGGTCACCACCAGGTAGAAGTCATGCCCACACTGGACCTGTCATTAAGGCAGGACAACACCAGGTGGGAGTGTTGTCCACATCTGATCTGTCATTACTGCAGGACACCACCAGGTGGCAGTATTGTCCACTGATGAACTGTCAGTACAGCAGGACACCACAAGGTGGGAGTGTTGTCTACAAGGGATCAGTCCTTGCAACAGGACATCTGCAGGTGGAAGTGTTGTACACAGCCAAACTGTCATTGCAGAAGGCACCACAAGGTGAAAGTGTTGTCTGCAAGAGATCAGTTCTTCCGGCAGGACACCAGCAGGTGGGAGTGTTGTACACAGGGGGGGCATGTCAATACGGCAGAACACCACCAGGTAGGAGTGTTGTGGACAGCGGAACAGTCATTGCGACAGGTCGCCACCTGGTGGAAGTCATGTCTACACTGGACCTGTCCTTAAGGCAGGACACCACCAGGTGGGAGCGTTGTCCACATCTGATCTGTCATTACAACAGGACACCACCAGGTGGGAGTGTTGTCCACATCTGATCTATCATTACTGCAGGACACCACCAGGTGGCAGTATTGTCCACTGATGAACTGTCATTACGGCAGGACACCACAAGGTGGGAATGTTACACACAGGTCACATGTCATTGCGGTAGGACACCATCAGGTGGAAGTGTTCTCTACATCTGAACTGTCGTTACGGCAGGGTAACACCAGGTGGGAGTGCTGTCCACATCGCATTAGGGTTCGGGTTAGGTTGAGAGTATGCAGGCAGTGGGCAAATCGCACATCATCAGTAATGCATCCTCGGATCGTCAGGTGTTTTGGGCCTTTAATCATTAGACGTCCTCCCCGAGGTGGCCCAGCTGGGTCTGTTCAGACCCTGCTTGTGTTTTTCCCAGGGAGCAAGATAATGAGAGGCATGTAATTCTGAGGGTAATGATATTTTTGAACATCTTTACCTGGCATCTGTATGCCCGGGATTGCATGGCTTAAATTGACAGTGTTTAAGAGGCATTCAGCATAACTGGCACCTGAGTTTAGCACGGACTTGTCTGTCATCCCATCTTGGGTTTAATTTACTGGTTCTCTCTCGCCTTGTGTGTATCTGGGCTTTCTTATTGGCACTTCGACGACTGGGAGAATGAAGAGCTTGTCACTGAAAGGTTAGGTTGAGATTATGCGGGCAGTGGGTGAATCAGCCCTCATGTGCTTTTTGATCTCATCACTTCAGATTCAGTTTCAAGCGACCCTGCCTCTTTGATCTGGCCCATGTCTTCATTAACCAGATCCAACACTTGCCTTTGTTGAATCTTGCCCTTCTTGACAAAGGATATCTGGTTTGTGGGGGTTTAGCAAGGGTTAATTGGGGTGTGTTTAGGGTTTGTGGGGCTGCAGCCTGGGTTAATCGGGAAGTGCCTTGAGTTTGTGGGGGTGTGTACCCCTTCTGGGCTTTAGGATTAGGTTTGAGTTTTGGGCTGGTGGATGTATATTTTTGGCTGGGAGATGTCAGACTGCAGAGTATGGAGTGGTGATGTATGAAATGCTATGGCGGATGAGCTGGTATGGTGAGGCCAGTTTAATCTGGCCCATACCTTTCATTATCGTGGTCCGACACCACATGGTTCAATGAACCAGGTGTGCACTGGGACACATCGTCAGTAATGCATCCGCTGATCATCAGGTGTTTCAGGCTATCAAACACTATTTACCCTCCCCGAAGTGGCCCAACAGTGTCCGGTTCAGACACTGCTTGAGTTTTTCCCATGAACCAGGATAATCAGAGGCATGTAATTCTGAGGGTAATGATATTTTTAAACATCATTACCTGGCATTTGTAATTGCATGGGTTTAATTGACAGCATGTACTGGGCATTCAGCAGAATTGCACCTGAGTTTAGTACTGACTTGTTTTTTGAGCCTCGTCTTGGCTTTAATTTACTGGTTCTCTCTCGCCTTGTGGGTATCTGGGCTTTATTATTGGCATTTCGTGGGCCAGGAGAATGAAGAGCGTGTCACTGTCAGGTTACATTGAGAGTATGCGGGCAGTGGGCGAATCAACCCTCTTGTGCTTTTTGATCTCGTCACTTGAGATTCAGTTTCATGTGACCCTGCCACTTTGTACTGTACCATGCCTTCATTAGCCAGGTCCAGGACTTGCTTTTGTTCAATCTGGCCTCTCCTGACATAGGGCATCACATTAGGATTAGGGTTAGGTTGCAGAACCATCATTGCAACAAGACTCCAGCAGGTGGGAGTTCTGTCCTCACCTGACCCTTCATTGTGACAGGACACCACCAGGTGGGAGTGCTGTCTTCACCGGAGATGTCATTGCGGCAGGACATCACCAGGTTGGAGTGTTGTCTGCATTGGAACCGTCATTGAGGCAAGGCACCACTGGCAGGGAGTATTGCCCACATCTAATCTGTTGTTATGGCAGGACACCACCAGGTGGGAATATTGTCCACATCTGATCTGTCATTGTGGCAGGACACCAGAAGATGGGAATGTTGTTTACAACGGATCAGTCCTTGCAACAGGACACCAGCAGTTGGATGTGTTGTACACAGGGGGGCATGTCAATACGGCAGAACACCACCAGGTCGGAGAGTTGTGGACAGCGGAACAGTCATTGGCGACAGGTCGCCACCAGGTGGAAGTCATGTCTACACTGGACCTGTCATTAAGGCAGGACAACACCAGGTGGGAGCGTTGTCCACATCTGATCTATCATTACTGCAGGACACCACCAGGTGGCAGTATTGTCCACTGATAAACTGTCATTATGGCAGGACACCACAAGGTGGGAGTGTTGTCTACAAGGGATCAGTCCTTGCAGCAGGTGGAAGTGTTGTACACAGCCAAACTGTCATTGCAGAAGGCGGATCAGTCCTTGCAGCAGGTGGAAGTGTTGTCTGCAAGAGATCAGTTCTTCCGGCAGGACACCAGCAGGTGGGAGTGTTGTCCACACCAAAACTGACATTGCGGCAGGACACCACAAGGTGGGAATGTTATACACAGTGCACATGTCATTGCGGTAGGACACCATCAGGTGGAAGTGTTGTCTACATCTGAACTGTCGTTACGGCAGGGCAACACCAGGTGGGAGTGTTGTCCACATCGCATTAGGGTTAGAGTTAGGTTGAGAGTATGCAGGCAGTGGGCAAAACACACATCATCAGTAATGCACCCTCAGATCGTCAGGTGTTTCGGGCCTTTAATCATTAGACGTCCTCCCCGAGGTGGCCCAGCTGGGTCTGTTCAGACCCTGCTTGTGTTTTTCCCAGGGAGCAAGATAATGAGAGGCATGTAATTCTGAGGGTAATGATATTTTTGAACATCCTTACCTGGCATCAGTCTGCCCGGGATTGCATGGCTTAAATTGACAGTGTTTAAGAGGCATTCAGCATAACTGCACCTGAGTTTTGGTACTGACTTGTTTTCTGTAGCCCCATCTTGGGTTTAATTTACTGCTTCTCCCTCGCCTTGTTGTTACCTGGACTTTCTTATTGGCATTGTGTGGGCAGGGAGAATAAAGAGCATGTCACTGTAAGGTTAGGTTGAGACTATGCAGGTAGTGAGTGAATCAGCCCTCTTCTGCTTTTTGATCTCGTCACTTGAGATTCAGTTTTGTGCGACCCTGCCACTTTGAACTAGCCCACGGCTTCATTAGCCATGTCCAGCACTTGCTTTTGTTGTAACTGGCTCCTCCTGACATAGGACATCGCATTAGGGTTAGGGTTAGGTTGCAGAACCGTCATTGCGACAAGACACCACCAGGTGGGAGTTCTGTCCTCACCTGACCCTTCATTGTTACAGGACACCACCAGATTGGAGTGTTGTCTACATTGGAACCGTCATTGTGGCAAGGCACCACTAGCAGGGAGTATTGCCCACATCTAATCTGTTGTTACGGCAGGACACCACCAGGTGGGAGCATTGTCCACATCTGATCTGTCATTACTGCAGGACACCACCAGGTGGCACTATTCTCCACTGATGAACTGTCATTATGGCAGGACACCACAAGGTGGGAGAGTTGTCTACAAGGGATCAGTCCTTGCAGCAGGACATCTGCAGGTGGAAGTGTTGGACACAGCCAAACTGTCATTGCAGAAGGCACCACAAGGTGAAAGTGTTGTCTGCAAGAGATCAGTTCTTCCGGCAGGACACCAGCAGATGGGAGTGTTGTCCACACCAAAACTGACATCGCGGCACAATGTGGGAATGTTATACACAGCGCACATGTCATTGCGGTAGCACACCACCGGGTGGGAGTGTTGTCCACTGATACAGCAGGACACCGCCAGGTGGAAATATTGTCTACATTTGATCTGTCATTGCGGCAGAATACAACCAGGTGGGACTGTTATCTACGGCGGACCTGCCATTTTGGGAGGACACCACCAAGTGGGAGTGCTGCCCACAGTCAGACTTGCAGAGGGATACCACCAGGTGTGAATTTTGTCCATAGTGGACCTGTCATTGTGCCAGGACAACACCAGCAGGGTGTGTTGCCAACAGCGGGCATGTCATTACATCAGAAAACCACCAGGTCGGAGTGCTGTCCGCAGCAGAACTGTCATTGCAGCAAGACACCACTAGGTGGGTTTATTGTCCACATCTGATCTGCCATTGTGGCAGGACACCAGCAGGTGGGAGTGTTCTACACAGGGAGCATCTCATTACGACAGAACACCACCAGGTCGGATTGTTGTCGACAGGAGAACTGACATTGCAACAGTACACCACCAGGTCAGAATGTTGTAAACATCTGATCTGTCGTTATGACAGGACACCACCAGGTGGGACTCTAATTCACAGAGGACCTGCCATTGTGGGAGGACACCACCAGGTGGGACTATTATCAACGGCGGAACTGTCATTGCAACAGGACACCATCAGGTGGATGTGTTGTCCACACCTAAACTGTCCTTACGGCAGGACAACACTGGGCGGGAGTGTTGTCCACATCGCATTAGGGTTAGCGTTAGGTCGAGAGTATGCAGGCAGTGGGCAAATCGCACATCATCAGTAATGCATCCTCAGATCGTCAGGTGTTTTGGGCCTTTAATCATTAGACGTCCTCCCCGAGGTGGCCCAGCTGGGTCTGTTCAGACCCTGCTTGTGTTTTTCCCAGGGAGCAAGATAATGAGAGGCATGTAATTCTGAGGGTAATGATATTTTTGAACATCTTTACCTGGCATCTGTATGCCCGGGATTGCATGGCTTAAATTGACAGTGTTTAAGAGGCATTCAGCATAACTGGCACCTGAGTTTAGCACGGACTTGTCTGTCATCCCATCTTGGGTTTAATTTACTGGTTCTCTCTCGCCTTGTGTGTATCTGGGCTTTCTTATTGGCACTTCGACGACTGGGAGAATGAAGAGCTTGTCACTGAAAGGTTAGGTTGAGATTATGCGGGCAGTGGGTGAATCAGCCCTCATGTGCTTTTTGATCTCATCACTTCAGATTCAGTTTCAAGCGACCCTGCCTCTTTGATCTGGCCCATGTCTTCATTAACCAGATCCAACACTTGCCTTTGTTGAATCTTGCCCTTCTTGACAAAGGATATCTGGTTTGTGGGGGTTTAGCAAGGGTTAATTGGGGTGTGTTTAGGGTTTGTGGGGCTGCAGCCTGGGTTAATCGGGAAGTGCCTTGAGTTTGTGGGGGTGTGTACCCCTTCTGGGCTTTAGGATTAGGTTTGAGTTTTGGGCTGGTGGATGTATATTTTTGGCTGGGAGATGTCAGACTGCAGAGTATGGAGTGGTGATGTATGAAATGCTATGGCGGATGAGCTGGTATGGTGAGGCCAGTTTAATCTGGCCCATACCTTTCATTATCGTGGTCCGACACCACATGGTTCAATGAACCAGGTGTGCACTGGGACACATCGTCAGTAATGCATCCGCTGATCATCAGGTGTTTCAGGCTATCAAACACTATTTACCCTCCCCGAAGTGGCCCAACAGTGTCCGGTTCAGACACTGCTTGAGTTTTTCCCATGAACCAGGATAATCAGAGGCATGTAATTCTGAGGGTAATGATATTTTTAAACATCATTACCTGGCATTTGTAATTGCATGGGTTTAATTGACAGCATGTACTGGGCATTCAGCAGAATTGCACCTGAGTTTAGTACTGACTTGTTTTTTGAGCCTCGTCTTGGCTTTAATTTACTGGTTCTCTCTCGCCTTGTGGGTATCTGGGCTTTATTATTGGCATTTCGTGGGCCAGGAGAATGAAGAGCGTGTCACTGTCAGGTTACATTGAGAGTATGCGGGCAGTGGGCGAATCAACCCTCTTGTGCTTTTTGATCTCGTCACTTGAGATTCAGTTTCATGTGACCCTGCCACTTTGTACTGTACCATGCCTTCATTAGCCAGGTCCAGGACTTGCTTTTGTTCAATCTGGCCTCTCCTGACATAGGGCATCACATTAGGATTAGGGTTAGGTTGCAGAACCATCATTGCAACAAGACTCCAGCAGGTGGGAGTTCTGTCCTCACCTGACCCTTCATTGTGACAGGACACCACCAGGTGGGAGTGCTGTCTTCACCGGAGATGTCATTGCGGCAGGACATCACCAGGTTGGAGTGTTGTCTGCATTGGAACCGTCATTGAGGCAAGGCACCACTGGCAGGGAGTATTGCCCACATCTAATCTGTTGTTATGGCAGGACACCACCAGGTGGGAATATTGTCCACATCTGATCTGTCATTGTGGCAGGACACCAGAAGATGGGAATGTTGTTTACAACGGATCAGTCCTTGCAACAGGACACCAGCAGTTGGATGTGTTGTACACAGGGGGGCATGTCAATACGGCAGAACACCACCAGGTCGGAGAGTTGTGGACAGCGGAACAGTCATTGGCGACAGGTCGCCACCAGGTGGAAGTCATGTCTACACTGGACCTGTCATTAAGGCAGGACAACACCAGGTGGGAGCGTTGTCCACATCTGATCTATCATTACTGCAGGACACCACCAGGTGGCAGTATTGTCCACTGATAAACTGTCATTATGGCAGGACACCACAAGGTGGGAGTGTTGTCTACAAGGGATCAGTCCTTGCAGCAGGTGGAAGTGTTGTACACAGCCAAACTGTCATTGCAGAAGGCGGATCAGTCCTTGCAGCAGGTGGAAGTGTTGTCTGCAAGAGATCAGTTCTTCCGGCAGGACACCAGCAGGTGGGAGTGTTGTCCACACCAAAACTGACATTGCGGCAGGACACCACAAGGTGGGAATGTTATACACAGTGCACATGTCATTGCGGTAGGACACCATCAGGTGGAAGTGTTGTCTACATCTGAACTGTCGTTACGGCAGGGCAACACCAGGTGGGAGTGTTGTCCACATCGCATTAGGGTTAGAGTTAGGTTGAGAGTATGCAGGCAGTGGGCAAAACACACATCATCAGTAATGCACCCTCAGATCGTCAGGTGTTTCGGGCCTTTAATCATTAGACGTCCTCCCCGAGGTGGCCCAGCTGGGTCTGTTCAGACCCTGCTTGTGTTTTTCCCAGGGAGCAAGATAATGAGAGGCATGTAATTCTGAGGGTAATGATATTTTTGAACATCCTTACCTGGCATCAGTCTGCCCGGGATTGCATGGCTTAAATTGACAGTGTTTAAGAGGCATTCAGCATAACTGCACCTGAGTTTTGGTACTGACTTGTTTTCTGTAGCCCCATCTTGGGTTTAATTTACTGCTTCTCCCTCGCCTTGTTGTTACCTGGACTTTCTTATTGGCATTGTGTGGGCAGGGAGAATAAAGAGCATGTCACTGTAAGGTTAGGTTGAGACTATGCAGGTAGTGAGTGAATCAGCCCTCTTCTGCTTTTTGATCTCGTCACTTGAGATTCAGTTTTGTGCGACCCTGCCACTTTGAACTAGCCCACGGCTTCATTAGCCATGTCCAGCACTTGCTTTTGTTGTAACTGGCTCCTCCTGACATAGGACATCGCATTAGGGTTAGGGTTAGGTTGCAGAACCGTCATTGCGACAAGACACCACCAGGTGGGAGTTCTGTCCTCACCTGACCCTTCATTGTTACAGGACACCACCAGATTGGAGTGTTGTCTACATTGGAACCGTCATTGTGGCAAGGCACCACTAGCAGGGAGTATTGCCCACATCTAATCTGTTGTTACGGCAGGACACCACCAGGTGGGAGCATTGTCCACATCTGATCTGTCATTACTGCAGGACACCACCAGGTGGCACTATTCTCCACTGATGAACTGTCATTATGGCAGGACACCACAAGGTGGGAGAGTTGTCTACAAGGGATCAGTCCTTGCAGCAGGACATCTGCAGGTGGAAGTGTTGGACACAGCCAAACTGTCATTGCAGAAGGCACCACAAGGTGAAAGTGTTGTCTGCAAGAGATCAGTTCTTCCGGCAGGACACCAGCAGATGGGAGTGTTGTCCACACCAAAACTGACATCGCGGCACAATGTGGGAATGTTATACACAGCGCACATGTCATTGCGGTAGCACACCACCGGGTGGGAGTGTTGTCCACTGATACAGCAGGACACCGCCAGGTGGAAATATTGTCTACATTTGATCTGTCATTGCGGCAGAATACAACCAGGTGGGACTGTTATCTACGGCGGACCTGCCATTTTGGGAGGACACCACCAAGTGGGAGTGCTGCCCACAGTCAGACTTGCAGAGGGATACCACCAGGTGTGAATTTTGTCCATAGTGGACCTGTCATTGTGCCAGGACAACACCAGCAGGGTGTGTTGCCAACAGCGGGCATGTCATTACATCAGAAAACCACCAGGTCGGAGTGCTGTCCGCAGCAGAACTGTCATTGCAGCAAGACACCACTAGGTGGGTTTATTGTCCACATCTGATCTGCCATTGTGGCAGGACACCAGCAGGTGGGAGTGTTCTACACAGGGAGCATCTCATTACGACAGAACACCACCAGGTCGGATTGTTGTCGACAGGAGAACTGACATTGCAACAGTACACCACCAGGTCAGAATGTTGTAAACATCTGATCTGTCGTTATGACAGGACACCACCAGGTGGGACTCTAATTCACAGAGGACCTGCCATTGTGGGAGGACACCACCAGGTGGGACTATTATCAACGGCGGAACTGTCATTGCAACAGGACACCATCAGGTGGATGTGTTGTCCACACCTAAACTGTCCTTACGGCAGGACAACACTGGGCGGGAGTGTTGTCCACATCGCATTAGGGTTAGCGTTAGGTTGAGAGTATGCAGGCAGTGGGCAAATCGCACATCATCAGTAATGCATCCTCAGATCGTCAGGTGTTTCAGGCCTTTAATCATTAGATGTCCTCCCCGAGGTGGCCCAGTTGGGTCCGTTCAGACCCTGCTTGTGTTTTTCCCAGGGAGCAAGATAATGAGAGGCATGTAATTCTGAGGGTAATGATATTTTTAAACATCTTTACCTGGCATCTGTATGCCTGGGATGGCATGGGTTAAATTGACAGTGTTTACTGGGCATTCAGCAGAACTGCACCTGAGTTTAGAACTGACTTCTTTTCTGAGCTCCATCTTGGGTTTAATTTGCTGGATCTCTCCCGCCTTGTGTGTATCTGGGATTTCTGATTGGCATTTCGTGGGCCACGAGGATGAAGAGCATGTCACTGTAAGGTTAGGTTGAGACTATGCAGGTAGTGAGTGAATCAGCCCTCTTCTGCTTTTTGATCTCGTCACTTGAGATTCAGTTTTGTGCAACCCTGCCACTTTGAACTAGCCCACTGCTTTATTAGCCAGGTCCAGCACTTGCTTTTGTTGAAACTGGCCCCTCCTGACATAGGACATCGCATTAGGGTTAGGGTTAGGTTGTAGAACCGTAATTGCGACAAGACAACACCAGGTGGGAGTTCTGTCCTCACCTGACCTTTCATTGTTACAGGACACCACCAGATTGGAGTGTTGTCTGCATTGGAACCGTCATTGTGGCAAGGCACCACTGGCAGGGAGTATTGCCCACATCTAATCTGTTGTTATGGCAGGACACCACCAGGTGGGAGTATTGTCCACATCTGATCTGTCATTGTGCCAGGACACCAGAAGATGGGCGTGTTGTTTACAACAGATCAGTCCTTGCAAAAGGACACCAGCAGGTGGGAGTGTTGTGGACAGCGGAATGGTCATTGTGACAGGTCACCACCAGGTAGAAGTCATGCCCACACTGGACCTGTCATTAAGGCAGGACAACACCAGGTGGGAGTGTTGTCCACATCTGATCTGTCATTACTGCAGGACACCACCAGGTGGCAGTATTGTCCACTGATGAACTGTCAGTACAGCAGGACACCACAAGGTGGGAGTGTTGTCTACAAGGGATCAGTCCTTGCAACAGGACATCTGCAGGTGGAAGTGTTGTACACAGCCAAACTGTCATTGCAGAAGGCACCACAAGGTGAAAGTGTTGTCTGCAAGAGATCAGTTCTTCCGGCAGGACACCAGCAGGTGGGAGTGTTGTACACAGGGGGGGCATGTCAATACGGCAGAACACCACCAGGTAGGAGTGTTGTGGACAGCGGAACAGTCATTGCGACAGGTCGCCACCTGGTGGAAGTCATGTCTACACTGGACCTGTCCTTAAGGCAGGACACCACCAGGTGGGAGCGTTGTCCACATCTGATCTGTCATTACAACAGGACACCACCAGGTGGGAGTGTTGTCCACATCTGATCTATCATTACTGCAGGACACCACCAGGTGGCAGTATTGTCCACTGATGAACTGTCATTACGGCAGGACACCACAAGGTGGGAATGTTACACACAGGTCACATGTCATTGCGGTAGGACACCATCAGGTGGAAGTGTTCTCTACATCTGAACTGTCGTTACGGCAGGGTAACACCAGGTGGGAGTGCTGTCCACATCGCATTAGGGTTCGGGTTAGGTTGAGAGTATGCAGGCAGTGGGCAAATCGCACATCATCAGTAATGCATCCTCGGATCGTCAGGTGTTTTGGGCCTTTAATCATTAGACGTCCTCCCCGAGGTGGCCCAGCTGGGTCTGTTCAGACCCTGCTTGTGTTTTTCCCAGGGAGCAAGATAATGAGAGGCATGTAATTCTGAGGGTAATGATATTTTTGAACATCTTTACCTGGCATCTGTATGCCCGGGATTGCATGGCTTAAATTGACAGTGTTTAAGAGGCATTCAGCATAACTGGCACCTGAGTTTAGCACGGACTTGTCTGTCATCCCATCTTGGGTTTAATTTACTGGTTCTCTCTCGCCTTGTGTGTATCTGGGCTTTCTTATTGGCACTTCGACGACTGGGAGAATGAAGAGCTTGTCACTGAAAGGTTAGGTTGAGATTATGCGGGCAGTGGGTGAATCAGCCCTCATGTGCTTTTTGATCTCATCACTTCAGATTCAGTTTCAAGCGACCCTGCCTCTTTGATCTGGCCCATGTCTTCATTAACCAGATCCAACACTTGCCTTTGTTGAATCTTGCCCTTCTTGACAAAGGATATCTGGTTTGTGGGGGTTTAGCAAGGGTTAATTGGGGTGTGTTTAGGGTTTGTGGGGCTGCAGCCTGGGTTAATCGGGAAGTGCCTTGAGTTTGTGGGGGTGTGTACCCCTTCTGGGCTTTAGGATTAGGTTTGAGTTTTGGGCTGGTGGATGTATATTTTTGGCTGGGAGATGTCAGACTGCAGAGTATGGAGTGGTGATGTATGAAATGCTATGGCGGATGAGCTGGTATGGTGAGGCCAGTTTAATCTGGCCCATACCTTTCATTATCGTGGTCCGACACCACATGGTTCAATGAACCAGGTGTGCACTGGGACACATCGTCAGTAATGCATCCGCTGATCATCAGGTGTTTCAGGCTATCAAACACTATTTACCCTCCCCGAAGTGGCCCAACAGTGTCCGGTTCAGACACTGCTTGAGTTTTTCCCATGAACCAGGATAATCAGAGGCATGTAATTCTGAGGGTAATGATATTTTTAAACATCATTACCTGGCATTTGTAATTGCATGGGTTTAATTGACAGCATGTACTGGGCATTCAGCAGAATTGCACCTGAGTTTAGTACTGACTTGTTTTTTGAGCCTCGTCTTGGCTTTAATTTACTGGTTCTCTCTCGCCTTGTGGGTATCTGGGCTTTATTATTGGCATTTCGTGGGCCAGGAGAATGAAGAGCGTGTCACTGTCAGGTTACATTGAGAGTATGCGGGCAGTGGGCGAATCAACCCTCTTGTGCTTTTTGATCTCGTCACTTGAGATTCAGTTTCATGTGACCCTGCCACTTTGTACTGTACCATGCCTTCATTAGCCAGGTCCAGGACTTGCTTTTGTTCAATCTGGCCTCTCCTGACATAGGGCATCACATTAGGATTAGGGTTAGGTTGCAGAACCATCATTGCAACAAGACTCCAGCAGGTGGGAGTTCTGTCCTCACCTGACCCTTCATTGTGACAGGACACCACCAGGTGGGAGTGCTGTCTTCACCGGAGATGTCATTGCGGCAGGACATCACCAGGTTGGAGTGTTGTCTGCATTGGAACCGTCATTGAGGCAAGGCACCACTGGCAGGGAGTATTGCCCACATCTAATCTGTTGTTATGGCAGGACACCACCAGGTGGGAATATTGTCCACATCTGATCTGTCATTGTGGCAGGACACCAGAAGATGGGAATGTTGTTTACAACGGATCAGTCCTTGCAACAGGACACCAGCAGTTGGATGTGTTGTACACAGGGGGGCATGTCAATACGGCAGAACACCACCAGGTCGGAGAGTTGTGGACAGCGGAACAGTCATTGGCGACAGGTCGCCACCAGGTGGAAGTCATGTCTACACTGGACCTGTCATTAAGGCAGGACAACACCAGGTGGGAGCGTTGTCCACATCTGATCTATCATTACTGCAGGACACCACCAGGTGGCAGTATTGTCCACTGATAAACTGTCATTATGGCAGGACACCACAAGGTGGGAGTGTTGTCTACAAGGGATCAGTCCTTGCAGCAGGTGGAAGTGTTGTACACAGCCAAACTGTCATTGCAGAAGGCGGATCAGTCCTTGCAGCAGGTGGAAGTGTTGTCTGCAAGAGATCAGTTCTTCCGGCAGGACACCAGCAGGTGGGAGTGTTGTCCACACCAAAACTGACATTGCGGCAGGACACCACAAGGTGGGAATGTTATACACAGTGCACATGTCATTGCGGTAGGACACCATCAGGTGGAAGTGTTGTCTACATCTGAACTGTCGTTACGGCAGGGCAACACCAGGTGGGAGTGTTGTCCACATCGCATTAGGGTTAGAGTTAGGTTGAGAGTATGCAGGCAGTGGGCAAAACACACATCATCAGTAATGCACCCTCAGATCGTCAGGTGTTTCGGGCCTTTAATCATTAGACGTCCTCCCCGAGGTGGCCCAGCTGGGTCTGTTCAGACCCTGCTTGTGTTTTTCCCAGGGAGCAAGATAATGAGAGGCATGTAATTCTGAGGGTAATGATATTTTTGAACATCCTTACCTGGCATCAGTCTGCCCGGGATTGCATGGCTTAAATTGACAGTGTTTAAGAGGCATTCAGCATAACTGCACCTGAGTTTTGGTACTGACTTGTTTTCTGTAGCCCCATCTTGGGTTTAATTTACTGCTTCTCCCTCGCCTTGTTGTTACCTGGACTTTCTTATTGGCATTGTGTGGGCAGGGAGAATAAAGAGCATGTCACTGTAAGGTTAGGTTGAGACTATGCAGGTAGTGAGTGAATCAGCCCTCTTCTGCTTTTTGATCTCGTCACTTGAGATTCAGTTTTGTGCGACCCTGCCACTTTGAACTAGCCCACGGCTTCATTAGCCATGTCCAGCACTTGCTTTTGTTGTAACTGGCTCCTCCTGACATAGGACATCGCATTAGGGTTAGGGTTAGGTTGCAGAACCGTCATTGCGACAAGACACCACCAGGTGGGAGTTCTGTCCTCACCTGACCCTTCATTGTTACAGGACACCACCAGATTGGAGTGTTGTCTACATTGGAACCGTCATTGTGGCAAGGCACCACTAGCAGGGAGTATTGCCCACATCTAATCTGTTGTTACGGCAGGACACCACCAGGTGGGAGCATTGTCCACATCTGATCTGTCATTGTGGCAGGACACCAGAAGATGGGAGTGTTGTTTACAATGGATCAGCCCTTGCAACAGGACACCAGCAGGTGGGAGTGTTGTACACAGGGGGCATGTCAATACGGCAGAACACCACCAGGTCGGAGTATTGTGGACAGCGGAACAGTCATTGCGACAGGTCACCACCAGGTGGATGTATGTCTACACTGGACCTGTCATTAAGGCAGGACAACACCAGGTGGGAGCGTTGTCCACATCTGATCTGTCATTATGACAGGACACCACCAGGTGGGAGTGTTGTCCACATCTGATCTGTCATTACTGCAGGACACCACCAGGTGGCACTATTGTCCACTGATGAACTGTCATTATGGCAGGACACCACAAGGTGGGAGAGTTGTCTACAAGGGATCAGTCCTTGCAGCAGGACATCTGCAGGTGGAAGTGTTGGACACAGCCAAACTGTCATTGCAGAAGGCACCACAAGGTGAAAGTGTTGTCTGCAAGAGATCAGTTCTTCCGGCAGGACACCAGCAGATGGGAGTGTTGTCCACACCAAAACTGACATCGCGGCACAATGTGGGAATGTTATACACAGCGCACATGTCATTGCGGTAGCACACCACCGGGTGGGAGTGTTGTCCACTGATACAGCAGGACACCGCCAGGTGGAAATATTGTCTACATTTGATCTGTCATTGCGGCAGAATACAACCAGGTGGGACTGTTATCTACGGCGGACCTGCCATTTTGGGAGGACACCACCAAGTGGGAGTGCTGCCCACAGTCAGACTTGCAGAGGGATACCACCAGGTGTGAATTTTGTCCATAGTGGACCTGTCATTGTGCCAGGACAACACCAGCAGGGTGTGTTGCCAACAGCGGGCATGTCATTACATCAGAAAACCACCAGGTTGGAGTGCTGTCCGCAGCAGAACTGTCATTGCAGCAAGACACCACTAGGTGGGTTTATTGTCCACATCTGATCTGCCATTGTGGCAGGACACCAGCAGGTGGGAGTGTTCTACACAGGGAGCATCTCATTACGACAGAACACCACCAGGTCGGATTGTTGTCGACAGGAGAACTGACATTGCAACAGTACACCACCAGGTCAGAATGTTGTAAACATCTGATCTGTCGTTATGACAGGACACCACCAGGTGGGACTCTAATTCACAGAGGACCTGCCATTGTGGGAGGACACCACCAGGTGGGACTATTATCAACGGCGGAACTGTCATTGCAACAGGACACCATCAGGTGGATGTGTTGTCCACACCTAAACTGTCCTTACGGCAGAACAACACTGGGCGGGAGTGTTGTCCACATCGCATTAGGGTTAGCGTTAGGTCGAGAGTATGCAGGCAGTGGGCAAATCGCACATCATCAGTAATGCATCCTCAGATCGTCAGGTGTTTCAGGCCTTTAATCATTAGACGTCCTCCCCGAGGTGGCCCAGTTGGGTCCGTTCAGACCCTGCTTGTGTTTTTCCCAGGGAGCAAGATAATGAGAGGCATGTAATTCTGAGGGTAATGATATTTTTAAACATCTTTACCTGGCATCTGTATGCCTGGGATGGCATGGGTTAAATTGACAGTGTTTACTGGGCATTCAGCAGAACTGCACCTGAGTTTAGAACTGACTTCTTTTCTGAGCTCCATCTTGGGTTTAATTTGCTGGATCTCTCCCGCCTTGTGTGTATCTGGGATTTCTGATTGGCATTTCGTGGGCCACGAGGATGAAGAGCATGTCACTGTAAGGTTAGGTTGAGACTATGCAGGTAGTGAGTGAATCAGCCCTCTTCTGCTTTTTGATCTCGTCACTTGAGATTCAGTTTTGTGCAACCCTGCCACTTTGAACTAGCCCACGGCTTTATTAGCCAGGTCCAGCACTTGCTTTTGTTGAAACTGGCCCCTCCTGACATAGGACATCGCATTAGGGTTCGGGTTAGGTTGAGAGTATGCAGGCAGTGGGCAAATCGCACATCATCAGTAATGCATCCTCGGATCGTCAGGTGTTTCGGGCCTTTAATCATTAGACGTCCTCCACGAGGTGGCCCCGCTGGGTCTGTTCAGACCCTGCTTGTGTTTTTCCCAGGGAGCAAGATAATGAGAGGCATGTAATTCTGAGGGTAATGATATTATTAAACATCTTTACCTGGCATCTGTATGCCCGGGATTGCATGGCTTAAATTGACAGTGTTTACTAGGCATTCAACATAACTGCACCTGAGTTTAGTACTGACTTGTTTTCTGTAGCCCCATCTTGGGTTTAATTTACTGGTTCTCCCTCGCCTTGTGGGTATCTGGGCTTTCTTATTGGCATTGCGTGGGCAGGGAGAATGAACAGTATGTCACTGTAAGATTAGGTTGAGACTATGTGGACAGTGGGTGTATCAACCCTCTTCTGCTTTTTGATCTCGTCACTTGAGATTCAGTTTTGTGTGACCCTGCCACTTTGAACTAGCCCACGGCTTCATTAGCCAGGTCCAGCACTTGCTTTTGTTGAAACTGGCCCCCCCTGACATAGGACATCGCATTAGGGTTAGGGTTAGGTTGTAGAACCGTCATTGCGACAAGACAACACCAGGTGGGAGTTCTGTCCTCACCTGACCCTTCATTGTTACAGGACACCACCAGATTGGAGTGTTGTCTACATTGGAACCGTCATTGTGGCAAGGCACCACTAGCAGGGAGTATTGCCCACATCTAATCTGTTGTTACGGCAGGACACCACCAGGTGGGAGCATTGTCCACATCTGATCTGTCATTGTGGCAGGACACCAGAAGATGGGAGTGTTGTTTACAATGGATCAGCCCTTGCAACAGGACACCAGCAGGTGGGAGTGTTGTACACAGGGGGCATGTCAATACGGCAGAACACCACCAGGTCGGAGTATTGTGGACAGCGGAACAGTCATTGCGACAGGTCACCACCAGGTGGATGTATGTCTACACTGGACCTGTCATTAAGGCAGGACAACACCAGGTGGGAGCGTTGTCCACATCTGATCTGTCATTATGACAGGACACCACCAGGTGGGAGTGTTGTCCACATCTGATCTGTCATTACTGCAGGACACCACCAGGTGGCACTATTGTCCACTGATGAACTGTCATTATGGCAGGACACCACAAGGTGGGAGAGTTGTCTACAAGGGATCAGTCCTTGCAGCAGGACATCTGCAGGTGGAAGTGTTGGACACAGCCAAACTGTCATTGCAGAAGGCACCACAAGGTGAAAGTGTTGTCTGCAAGAGATCAGTTCTTCCGGCAGGACACCAGCAGATGGGAGTGTTGTCCACACCAAAACTGACATCGCGGCACAATGTGGGAATGTTATACACAGCGCACATGTCATTGCGGTAGCACACCACCGGGTGGGAGTGTTGTCCACTGATACAGCAGGACACCGCCAGGTGGAAATATTGTCTACATTTGATCTGTCATTGCGGCAGAATACAACCAGGTGGGACTGTTATCTACGGCGGACCTGCCATTTTGGGAGGACACCACCAAGTGGGAGTGCTGCCCACAGTCAGACTTGCAGAGGGATACCACCAGGTGTGAATTTTGTCCATAGTGGACCTGTCATTGTGCCAGGACAACACCAGCAGGGTGTGTTGCCAACAGCGGGCATGTCATTACATCAGAAAACCACCAGGTCGGAGTGCTGTCCGCAGCAGAACTGTCATTGCAGCAAGACACCACTAGGTGGGTTTATTGTCCACATCTGATCTGCCATTGTGGCAGGACACCAGCAGGTGGGAGTGTTCTACACAGGGAGCATCTCATTACGACAGAACACCACCAGGTCGGATTGTTGTCGACAGGAGAACTGACATTGCAACAGTACACCACCAGGTCAGAATGTTGTAAACATCTGATCTGTCGTTATGACAGGACACCACCAGGTGGGACTCTAATTCACAGAGGACCTGCCATTGTGGGAGGACACCACCAGGTGGGACTATTATCAACGGCGGAACTGTCATTGCAACAGGACACCATCAGGTGGATGTGTTGTCCACACCTAAACTGTCCTTACGGCAGGACAACACTGGGCGGGAGTGTTGTCCACATCGCATTAGGGTTAGCGTTAGGTCGAGAGTATGCAGGCAGTGGGCAAATCGCACATCATCAGTAATGCATCCTCAGATCGTCAGGTGTTTCAGGCCTTTAATCATTAGACGTCCTCCCCGAGGTGGCCCAGTTGGGTCCGTTCAGACCCTGCTTGTGTTTTTCCCAGGGAGCAAGATAATGAGAGGCATGTAATTCTGAGGGTAATGATATTTTTAAACATCTTTACCTGGCATCTGTATGCCTGGGATGGCATGGGTTAAATTGACAGTGTTTACTGGGCATTCAGCAGAACTGCACCTGAGTTTAGAACTGACTTCTTTTCTGAGCTCCATCTTGGGTTTAATTTGCTGGATCTCTCCCGCCTTGTGTGTATCTGGGATTTCTGATTGGCATTTCGTGGGCCACGAGGATGAAGAGCATGTCACTGTAAGGTTAGGTTGAGACTATGCAGGTAGTGAGTGAATCAGCCCTCTTCTGCTTTTTGATCTCGTCACTTGAGATTCAGTTTTGTGCAACCCTGCCACTTTGAACTAGCCCACGGCTTTATTAGCCAGGTCCAGCACTTGCTTTTGTTGAAACTGGCCCCTCCTGACATAGGACATCGCATTAGGGTTAGGGTTAGGTTGTAGAACCGTAATTGCGACAAGACAACACCAGGTGGGAGTTCTGTCCTCACCTGACCTTTCATTGTTACAGGACACCACCAGATTGGAGTGTTGTCTGCATTGGAACCGTCATTGTGGCAAGGCACCACTGGCAGGGAGTATTGCCCACATCTAATCTGTTGTTATGGCAGGACACCACCAGGTGGGAGTATTGTCCACATCTGATCTGTCATTGTGCCAGGACACCAGAAGATGGGCGTGTTGTTTACAACGGATCAGTCCTTGCAAAAGGACACCAGCAGGTGGGAGTGTTGTGGACTGCGGAATGGTCATTGCGACAGGTCACCACCAGGTAGAAGTCATGCCCACACTGGACCTGTCATTAAGGCAGGACAACACCAGGTGGGAGTGTTGTCCACATCTGATCTGTCATTACTGCAGGACACCACCAGGTGGCAGTATTGTCCACTGATGAACTGTCAGTACAGCAGGACACCACAAGGTGGGAGTGTTGTCTACAAGGGATCAGTCCTTGCAACAGGACATCTGCAGGTGGAAGTGTTGTACACAGCCAAACTGTCATTGCAGAAGGCACCACAAGGTGAAAGTGTTGTCTGCAAGAGATCAGTTCTTCCGGCAGGACACCAGCAGGTGGGAGTGTTGTACACAGGGGGGGCATGTCAATACGGCAGAACACCATCAGGTAGGAGTGTTGTGGACAGCGGAACAGTCATTGCGACAGGTCGCCACCTGGTGGAAGTCATGTCTACACTGGACCTGTCCTTAAGGCAGGACACCGCCAGGTGGGAGCGTTGTCCACATCTGATCTGTCATTACAACAGGACACCACCAGGTGGGAGTGTTGTCCACATCTGATCTATCATTACTGCAGGACACCACCAGGTGGCAGTATTGTCCACTGATGAACTGTCATTACGGCAGGACACCACAAGGTGGGAATGTTACACACAGGTCACATGTCATTGCGGTAGGACACCATCAGGTGGAAGTGTTCTCTACATCTGAACTGTCGTTACGGCAGGGTAACACCAGGTGGGAGTGCTGTCCACATCGCATTAGGGTTCGGGTTAGGTTGAGAGTATGCAGGCAGTGGGCAAATCGCACATCATCAGTAATGCATCCTCGGATCGTCAGGTGTTTTGGGCCTTTAATCATTAGACGTCCTCCCCGAGGTGGCCCAGCTGGGTCTGTTCAGACCCTGCTTGTGTTTTTCCCAGGGAGCAAGATAATGAGAGGCATGTAATTCTGAGGGTAATGATATTTTTGAACATCTTTACCTGGCATCTGTATGCCCGGGATTGCATGGCTTAAATTGACAGTGTTTAAGGGGCATTCAGCATAACTGGCACCTGAGTTTAGCACGGACTTGTCTGTCATCCCATCTTGGGTTTAATTTACTGGTTCTCTCTCGCCTTGTGTGTATCTGGGCTTTCTTATTGGCACTTCGACGACTGGGAGAATGAAGAGCTTGTCACTGAAAGGTTAGGTTGAGATTATGCGGGCAGTGGGTGAATCAGCCCTCATGTGCTTTTTGATCTCATCACTTCAGATTCAGTTTCAAGCGACCCTGCCTCTTTGATCTGGCCCATGTCTTCATTAACCAGATCCAACACTTGCCTTTGTTGAATCTTGCCCTTCTTGACAAAGGATATCTGGTTTGTGGGGGTTTAGCAAGGGTTAATTGGGGTGTGTTTAGGGTTTGTGGGGCTGCAGCCTGGGTTAATCGGGAAGTGCCTTGAGTTTGTGGGGGTGTGTACCCCTTCTGGGCTTTAGGATTAGGTTTGAGTTTTGGGCTGGTGGATGTATATTTTTGGCTGGGAGATGTCAGACTGCAGAGTATGGAGTGGTGATGTATGAAATGCTATGGCGGATGAGCTGGTATGGTGAAGCCAGTTTAATCTGGCCCATACCTTTCATTATCGTGGTCCGACACCACATGGTTCAATGAACCAGGTGTGCACTGGGACACATCGTCAGTAATGCATCCGCTGATCATCAGGTGTTTCAGGCTATCAAACACTATTTACCCTCCCCGAAGTGGCCCAACAGTGTCCGGTTCAGGCACTGCTTGAGTTTTTCCCATGAACCAGGATAATCAGAGGCATGTAATTCTGAGGGTAATGATATTTTTAAACATCATTACCTGGCTTTTGTAATTGCATGGGTTTAATTGACAGCATGTACTGGGCATTCAGCAGAATTGCACCTGAGTTTAGTACTGACTTGTTTTTTGAGCCTCGTCTTGGCTTTAATTTACTGGTTCTCTCTCGCCTTGTGGGTATCTGGGCTTTATTATTGGCATTTCGTGGGCCAGGAGAATGAAGAGCGTGTCACTGTCAGGTTACATTGAGAGTATGCGCGCAGTGGGCGAATCAACCCTCTTGTGCTTTTTGATCTCGTCACTTGAGATTCAGTTTCATGTGACCCTGCCACTTTCAACTGTACCATGCCTTCATTAGCCAGGTCCAGGACTTGCTTTTGTTCAATCTGGCCTCTCCTGACATAGGGCATCACATTAGGATTAGGGTTAGGTTGCAGAACCATCATTGCAACAAGACTCCAGCAGGTGGGAGTTCTGTCCTCACCTGACCCGTCATTGTCACAGGACACCACCAGGTGGGAGTGCTGTCTTCACCGGAGATGTCATTGCGGCAGGACATCACCAGGTTGGAGTGTTGTCTGCATTGGAACCGTCATTGAGGCAAGGCACCACTGGCAGGGAGTATTGCCCACATCTAATCTGTTGTTATGGCAGGACACCACCAGGTGGGAATATTGTCCACATCTGATCTGTCATTGTGGCAGGACACCAGAAGATGGGAATGTTGTTTACAACGGATCAGTCCTTGCAACAGGACACCAGCAGTTGGATGTGTTGTACACAGGGGGGCATGTCAATACGGCAGAACACCACCAGGTCGGAGAGTTGTGGACAGCGGAACAGTCATTGGCGACAGGTCGCCACCAGGTGGAAGTCATGTCTACACTGGACCTGTCATTAAGGCAGGACAACACCAGGTGGGAGCGTTGTCCACATCTGATCTATCATTACTGCAGGACACCACCAGGTGGCAGTATTGTCCACTGATAAACTGTCATTATGGCAGGACACCACAAGGTGGGAGTGTTGTCTACAAGGGATCAGTCCTTGCAGCAGGTGGAAGTGTTGTACACAGCCAAACTGTCATTGCAGAAGGCGGATCAGTCCTTGCAGCAGGTGGAAGTGTTGTCTGCAAGAGATCAGTTCTTCCGGCAGGACACCAGCAGGTGGGAGTGTTGTCCACACCAAAACTGACATTGCGGCAGGACACCACAAGGTGGGAATGTTATACACAGTGCACATGTCATTGCGGTAGGACACCATCAGGTGGAAGTGTTGTCTACATCTGAACTGTCGTTACGGCAGGGCAACACCAGGTGGGAGTGTTGTCCACATCGCATTAGGGTTAGAGTTAGGTTGAGAGTATGCAGGCAGTGGGCAAAACACACATCATCAGTAATGCACCCTCAGATCGTCAGGTGTTTCGGGCCTTTAATCATTAGACGTCCTCCCCGAGGTGGCCCAGCTGGGTCTGTTCAGACCCTGCTTGTGTTTTTCCCAGGGAGCAAGATAATGAGAGGCATGTAATTCTGAGGGTAATGATATTTTTGAACATCCTTACCTGGCATCAGTCTGCCCGGGATTGCATGGCTTAAATTGACAGTGTTTAAGAGGCATTCAGCATAACTGCACCTGAGTTTTGGTACTGACTTGTTTTCTGTAGCCCCATCTTGGGTTTAATTTACTGCTTCTCCCTTGCCTTGTTGTTACCTGGACTTTCTTATTGGCATTGTGTGGGCAGGGAGAATAAAGAGCATGTCACTGTAAGGTTAGGTTGAGACTATGCAGGTAGTGAGTGAATCAGCCCTCTTCTGCTTTTTGATCTCGTCACTTGAGATTCAGTTTTGTGCGACCCTGCCACTTTGAACTAGCCCACGGCTTCATTAGCCATGTCCAGCACTTGCTTTTGTTGTAACTGGCTCCTCCTGACATAGGACATCGCATTAGGGTTAGGGTTAGGTTGCAGAACCGTCATTGCGACAAGACACCACCAGGTGGGAGTTCTGTCCTCACCTGACCCTTCATTGTTACAGGACACCACCAGATTGGAGTGTTGTCTACATTGGAACCGTCATTGTGGCAAGGCACCACTAGCAGGGAGTATTGCCCACATCTAATCTGTTGTTACGGCAGGACACCACCAGGTGGGAGCATTGTCCACATCTGATCTGTCATTGTGGCAGGACACCAGAAGATGGGAGTGTTGTTTACAATGGATCAGCCCTTGCAACAGGACACCAGCAGGTGGGAGTGTTGTACACAGGGGGCATGTCAATACGGCAGAACACCACCAGGTCGGAGTATTGTGGACAGCGGAACAGTCATTGCGACAGGTCACCACCAGGTGGATGTATGTCTACACTGGACCTGTCATTAAGGCAGGACAACACCAGGTGGGAGCGTTGTCCACATCTGATCTGTCATTATGACAGGACACCACCAGGTGGGAGTGTTGTCCACATCTGATCTGTCATTACTGCAGGACACCACCAGGTGGCACTATTGTCCACTGATGAACTGTCATTATGGCAGGACACCACAAGGTGGGAGAGTTGTCTACAAGGGATCAGTCCTTGCAGCAGGACATCTGCAGGTGGAAGTGTTGGACACAGCCAAACTGTCATTGCAGAAGGCACCACAAGGTGAAAGTGTTGTCTGCAAGAGATCAGTTCTTCCGGCAGGACACCAGCAGATGGGAGTGTTGTCCACACCAAAACTGACATCGCGGCACAATGTGGGAATGTTATACACAGCGCACATGTCATTGCGGTAGCACACCACCGGGTGGGAGTGTTGTCCACTGATACAGCAGGACACCGCCAGGTGGAAATATTGTCTACATTTGATCTGTCATTGCGGCAGAATACAACCAGGTGGGACTGTTATCTACGGCGGACCTGCCATTTTGGGAGGACACCACCAAGTGGGAGTGCTGCCCACAGTCAGACTTGCAGAGGGATACCACCAGGTGTGAATTTTGTCCATAGTGGACCTGTCATTGTGCCAGGACAACACCAGCAGGGTGTGTTGCCAACAGCGGGCATGTCATTACATCAGAAAACCACCAGGTCGGAGTGCTGTCCGCAGCAGAACTGTCATTGCAGCAAGACACCACTAGGTGGGTTTATTGTCCACATCTGATCTGCCATTGTGGCAGGACACCAGCAGGTGGGAGTGTTCTACACAGGGAGCATCTCATTACGACAGAACACCACCAGGTCGGATTGTTGTCGACAGGAGAACTGACATTGCAACAGTACACCACCAGGTCAGAATGTTGTAAACATCTGATCTGTCGTTATGACAGGACACCACCAGGTGGGACTCTAATTCACAGAGGACCTGCCATTGTGGGAGGACACCACCAGGTGGGACTATTATCAACGGCGGAACTGTCATTGCAACAGGACACCATCAGGTGGATGTGTTGTCCACACCTAAACTGTCCTTACGGCAGGACAACACTGGGCGGGAGTGTTGTCCACATCGCATTAGGGTTAGCGTTAGGTCGAGAGTATGCAGGCAGTGGGCAAATCGCACATCATCAGTAATGCATCCTCAGATCGTCAGGTGTTTCAGGCCTTTAATCATTAGACGTCCTCCCCGAGGTGGCCCAGTTGGGTCCGTTCAGACCCTGCTTGTGTTTTTCCCAGGGAGCAAGATAATGAGAGGCATGTAATTCTGAGGGTAATGATATTTTTAAACATCTTTACCTGGCATCTGTATGCCTGGGATGGCATGGGTTAAATTGACAGTGTTTACTGGGCATTCAGCAGAACTGCACCTGAGTTTAGAACTGACTTCTTTTCTGAGCTCCATCTTGGGTTTAATTTGCTGGATCTCTCCCGCCTTGTGTGTATCTGGGATTTCTGATTGGCATTTCGTGGGCCACGAGGATGAAGAGCATGTCACTGTAAGGTTAGGTTGAGACTATGCAGGTAGTGAGTGAATCAGCCCTCTTCTGCTTTTTGATCTCGTCACTTGAGATTCAGTTTTGTGCAACCCTGCCACTTTGAACTAGCCCACGGCTTTATTAGCCAGGTCCAGCACTTGCTTTTGTTGAAACTGGCCCCTCCTGACATAGGACATCGCATTAGGGTTAGGGTTAGGTTGTAGAACCGTAATTGCGACAAGACAACACCAGGTGGGAGCTCTGTCCTCACCTGACCTTTCATTGTTACAGGACACCACCAGATTGGAGTGTTGTCTGCATTGGAACCGTCATTGTGGCAAGGCACCACTGGCAGGGAGTATTGCCCACATCTAATCTGTTGTTATGGCAGGACACCACCAGGTGGGAGTATTGTCCACATCTGATCTGTCATTGTGCCAGGACACCAGAAGATGGGCGTGTTGTTTACAACGGATCAGTCCTTGCAAAAGGACACCAGCAGGTGGGAGTGTTGTGGACAGCGGAATGGTCATTGCGACAGGTCACCACCAGGTAGAAGTCATGCCCACACTGGACCTGTCATTAAGGCAGGACAACACCAGGTGGGAGTGTTGTCCACATCTGATCTGTCATTACTGCAGGACACCACCAGGTGGCAGTATTGTCCACTGATGAACTGTCAGTACAGCAGGACACCACAAGGTGGGAGTGTTGTCTACAAGGGATCAGTCCTTGCAACAGGACATCTGCAGGTGGAAGTGTTGTACACAGCCAAACTGTCATTGCAGAAGGCACCACAAGGTGAAAGTGTTGTCTGCAAGAGATCAGTTCTTCCGGCAGGACACCAGCAGGTGGGAGTGTTGTACACAGGGGGGGCATGTCAATACGGCAGAACACCACCAGGTAGGAGTGTTGTGGACAGCGGAACAGTCATTGCGACAGGTCGCCACCTGGTGGAAGTCATGTCTACACTGGACCTGTCCTTAAGGCAGGACACCACCAGGTGGGAGCGTTGTCCACATCTGATCTGTCATTACAACAGGACACCACCAGGTGGGAGTGTTGTCCACATCTGATCTATCATTACTGCAGGACACCACCAGGTGGCAGTATTGTCCACTGATGAACTGTCATTACGGCAGGACACCACAAGGTGGGAATGTTACACACAGGTCACATGTCATTGCGGTAGGACACCATCAGGTGGAAGTGTTCTCTACATCTGAACTGTCGTTACGGCAGGGTAACACCAGGTGGGAGTGCTGTCCACATCGCATTAGGGTTCGGGTTAGGTTGAGAGTATGCAGGCAGTGGGCAAATCGCACATCATCAGTAATGCATCCTCGGATCGTCAGGTGTTTTGGGCCTTTAATCATTAGACGTCCTCCCCGAGGTGGCCCAGCTGGGTCTGTTCAGACCCTGCTTGTGTTTTTCCCAGGGAGCAAGATAATGAGAGGCATGTAATTCTGAGGGTAATGATATTTTTGAACATCTTTACCTGGCATCTGTATGCCCGGGATTGCATGGCTTAAATTGACAGTGTTTAAGGGGCATTCAGCATAACTGGCACCTGAGTTTAGCACGGACTTGTCTGTCATCCCATCTTGGGTTTAATTTACTGGTTCTCTCTCGCCTTGTGTGTATCTGGGCTTTCTTATTGGCACTTCGACGACTGGGAGAATGAAGAGCTTGTCACTGAAAGGTTAGGTTGAGATTATGCGGGCAGTGGGTGAATCAGCCCTCATGTGCTTTTTGATCTCATCACTTCAGATTCAGTTTCAAGCGACCCTGCCTCTTTGATCTGGCCCATGTCTTCATTAACCAGATCCAACACTTGCCTTTGTTGAATCTTGCCCTTCTTGACAAAGGATATCTGGTTTGTGGGGGTTTAGCAAGGGTTAATTGGGGTGTGTTTAGGGTTTGTGGGGCTGCAGCCTGGGTTAATCGGGAAGTGCCTTGAGTTTGTGGGGGTGTGTACCCCTTCTGGGCTTTAGGATTAGGTTTGAGTTTTGGGCTGGTGGATGTATATTTTTGGCTGGGAGATGTCAGACTGCAGAGTATGGAGTGGTGATGTATGAAATGCTATGGCGGATGAGCTGGTATGGTGAAGCCAGTTTAATCTGGCCCATACCTTTCATTATCGTGGTCCGACACCACATGGTTCAATGAACCAGGTGTGCACTGGGACACATCGTCAGTAATGCATCCGCTGATCATCAGGTGTTTCAGGCTATCAAACACTATTTACCCTCCCCGAAGTGGCCCAACAGTGTCCGGTTCAGACACTGCTTGAGTTTTTCCCATGAACCAGGATAATCAGAGGCATGTAATTCTGAGGGTAATGATATTTTTAAACATCATTACCTGGCTTTTGTAATTGCATGGGTTTAATTGACAGCATGTACTGGGCATTCAGCAGAATTGCACCTGAGTTTAGTACTGACTTGTTTTTTGAGCCTCGTCTTGGCTTTAATTTACTGGTTCTCTCTCGCCTTGTGGGTATCTGGGCTTTATTATTGGCATTTCGTGGGCCAGGAGAATGAAGAGCGTGTCACTGTCAGGTTACATTGAGAGTATGCGCGCAGTGGGCGAATCAACCCTCTTGTGCTTTTTGATCTCGTCACTTGAGATTCAGTTTCATGTGACCCTGCCACTTTCAACTGTACCATGCCTTCATTAGCCAGGTCCAGGACTTGCTTTTGTTCAATCTGGCCTCTCCTGACATAGGGCATCACATTAGGATTAGGGTTAGGTTGCAGAACCATCATTGCAACAAGACTCCAGCAGGTGGGAGTTCTGTCCTCACCTGACCCGTCATTGTCACAGGACACCACCAGGTGGGAGTGCTGTCTTCACCGGAGATGTCATTGCGGCAGGACATCACCAGGTTGGAGTGTTGTCTGCATTGGAACCGTCATTGAGGCAAGGCACCACTGGCAGGGAGTATTGCCCACATCTAATCTGTTGTTATGGCAGGACACCACCAGGTGGGAATATTGTCCACATCTGATCTGTCATTGTGGCAGGACACCAGAAGATGGGAATGTTGTTTACAACGGATCAGTCCTTGCAACAGGACACCAGCAGTTGGATGTGTTGTACACAGGGGGGCATGTCAATACGGCAGAACACCACCAGGTCGGAGAGTTGTGGACAGCGGAACAGTCATTGGCGACAGGTCGCCACCAGGTGGAAGTCATGTCTACACTGGACCTGTCATTAAGGCAGGACAACACCAGGTGGGAGCGTTGTCCACATCTGATCTATCATTACTGCAGGACACCACCAGGTGGCAGTATTGTCCACTGATAAACTGTCATTATGGCAGGACACCACAAGGTGGGAGTGTTGTCTACAAGGGATCAGTCCTTGCAGCAGGTGGAAGTGTTGTACACAGCCAAACTGTCATTGCAGAAGGCGGATCAGTCCTTGCAGCAGGTGGAAGTGTTGTCTGCAAGAGATCAGTTCTTCCGGCAGGACACCAGCAGGTGGGAGTGTTGTCCACACCAAAACTGACATTGCGGCAGGACACCACAAGGTGGGAATGTTATACACAGTGCACATGTCATTGCGGTAGGACACCATCAGGTGGAAGTGTTGTCTACATCTGAACTGTCGTTACGGCAGGGCAACACCAGGTGGGAGTGTTGTCCACATCGCATTAGGGTTAGAGTTAGGTTGAGAGTATGCAGGCAGTGGGCAAAACACACATCATCAGTAATGCACCCTCAGATCGTCAGGTGTTTCGGGCCTTTAATCATTAGACGTCCTCCCCGAGGTGGCCCAGCTGGGTCTGTTCAGACCCTGCTTGTGTTTTTCCCAGGGAGCAAGATAATGAGAGGCATGTAATTCTGAGGGTAATGATATTTTTGAACATCCTTACCTGGCATCAGTCTGCCCGGGATTGCATGGCTTAAATTGACAGTGTTTAAGAGGCATTCAGCATAACTGCACCTGAGTTTTGGTACTGACTTGTTTTCTGTAGCCCCATCTTGGGTTTAATTTACTGCTTCTCCCTCGCCTTGTTGTTACCTGGACTTTCTTATTGGCATTGTGTGGGCAGGGAGAATAAAGAGCATGTCACTGTAAGGTTAGGTTGAGACTATGCAGGTAGTGAGTGAATCAGCCCTCTTCTGCTTTTTGATCTCGTCACTTGAGATTCAGTTTTGTGCGACCCTGCCACTTTGAACTAGCCCACGGCTTCATTAGCCATGTCCAGCACTTGCTTTTGTTGTAACTGGCTCCTCCTGACATAGGACATCGCATTAGGGTTAGGGTTAGGTTGCAGAACCGTCATTGCGACAAGACACCACCAGGTGGGAGTTCTGTCCTCACCTGACCCTTCATTGTTACAGGACACCACCAGATTGGAGTGTTGTCTACATTGGAACCGTCATTGTGGCAAGGCACCACTAGCAGGGAGTATTGCCCACATCTAATCTGTTGTTACGGCAGGACACCACCAGGTGGGAGCATTGTCCACATCTGATCTGTCATTGTGGCAGGACACCAGAAGATGGGAGTGTTGTTTACAATGGATCAGCCCTTGCAACAGGACACCAGCAGGTGGGAGTGTTGTACACAGGGGGCATGTCAATACGGCAGAACACCACCAGGTCGGAGTATTGTGGACAGCGGAACAGTCATTGCGACAGGTCACCACCAGGTGGATGTATGTCTACACTGGACCTGTCATTAAGGCAGGACAACACCAGGTGGGAGCGTTGTCCACATCTGATCTGTCATTATGACAGGACACCACCAGGTGGGAGTGTTGTCCACATCTGATCTGTCATTACTGCAGGACACCACCAGGTGGCACTATTGTCCACTGATGAACTGTCATTATGGCAGGACACCACAAGGTGGGAGAGTTGTCTACAAGGGATCAGTCCTTGCAGCAGGACATCTGCAGGTGGAAGTGTTGGACACAGCCAAACTGTCATTGCAGAAGGCACCACAAGGTGAAAGTGTTGTCTGCAAGAGATCAGTTCTTCCGGCAGGACACCAGCAGATGGGAGTGTTGTCCACACCAAAACTGACATCGCGGCACAATGTGGGAATGTTATACACAGCGCACATGTCATTGCGGTAGCACACCACCGGGTGGGAGTGTTGTCCACTGATACAGCAGGACACCGCCAGGTGGAAATATTGTCTACATTTGATCTGTCATTGCGGCAGAATACAACCAGGTGGGACTGTTATCTACGGCGGACCTGCCATTTTGGGAGGACACCACCAAGTGGGAGTGCTGCCCACAGTCAGACTTGCAGAGGGATACCACCAGGTGTGAATTTTGTCCATAGTGGACCTGTCATTGTGCCAGGACAACACCAGCAGGGTGTGTTGCCAACAGCGGGCATGTCATTACATCAGAAAACCACCAGGTCGGAGTGCTGTCCGCAGCAGAACTGTCATTGCAGCAAGACACCACTAGGTGGGTTTATTGTCCACATCTGATCTGCCATTGTGGCAGGACACCAGCAGGTGGGAGTGTTCTACACAGGGAGCATCTCATTACGACAGAACACCACCAGGTCGGATTGTTGTCGACAGGAGAACTGACATTGCAACAGTACACCACCAGGTCAGAATGTTGTAAACATCTGATCTGTCGTTATGACAGGACACCACCAGGTGGGACTCTAATTCACAGAGGACCTGCCATTGTGGGAGGACACCACCAGGTGGGACTATTATCAACGGCGGAACTGTCATTGCAACAGGACACCATCAGGTGGATGTGTTGTCCACACCTAAACTGTCCTTACGGCAGGACAACACTGGGCGGGAGTGTTGTCCACATCGCATTAGGGTTAGCGTTAGGTCGAGAGTATGCAGGCAGTGGGCAAATCGCACATCATCAGTAATGCATCCTCAGATCGTCAGGTGTTTCAGGCCTTTAATCATTAGACGTCCTCCCCGAGGTGGCCCAGTTGGGTCCGTTCAGACCCTGCTTGTGTTTTTCCCAGGGAGCAAGATAATGAGAGGCATGTAATTCTGAGGGTAATGATATTTTTAAACATCTTTACCTGGCATCTGTATGCCTGGGATGGCATGGGTTAAATTGACAGTGTTTACTGGGCATTCAGCAGAACTGCACCTGAGTTTAGAACTGACTTCTTTTCTGAGCTCCATCTTGGGTTTAATTTGCTGGATCTCTCCCGCCTTGTGTGTATCTGGGATTTCTGATTGGCATTTCGTGGGCCACGAGGATGAAGAGCATGTCACTGTAAGGTTAGGTTGAGACTATGCAGGTAGTGAGTGAATCAGCCCTCTTCTGCTTTTTGATCTCGTCACTTGAGATTCAGTTTTGTGCAACCCTGCCACTTTGAACTAGCCCACGGCTTTATTAGCCAGGTCCAGCACTTGCTTTTGTTGAAACTGGCCCCTCCTGACATAGGACATCGCATTAGGGTTAGGGTTAGGTTGTAGAACCGTAATTGCGACAAGACAACACCAGGTGGGAGCTCTGTCCTCACCTGACCTTTCATTGTTACAGGACACCACCAGATTGGAGTGTTGTCTGCATTGGAACCGTCATTGTGGCAAGGCACCACTGGCAGGGAGTATTGCCCACATCTAATCTGTTGTTATGGCAGGACACCACCAGGTGGGAGTATTGTCCACATCTGATCTGTCATTGTGCCAGGACACCAGAAGATGGGCGTGTTGTTTACAACGGATCAGTCCTTGCAAAAGGACACCAGCAGGTGGGAGTGTTGTGGACAGCGGAATGGTCATTGCGACAGGTCACCACCAGGTAGAAGTCATGCCCACACTGGACCTGTCATTAAGGCAGGACAACACCAGGTGGGAGTGTTGTCCACATCTGATCTGTCATTACTGCAGGACACCACCAGGTGGCAGTATTGTCCACTGATGAACTGTCAGTACAGCAGGACACCACAAGGTGGGAGTGTTGTCTACAAGGGATCAGTCCTTGCAACAGGACATCTGCAGGTGGAAGTGTTGTACACAGCCAAACTGTCATTGCAGAAGGCACCACAAGGTGAAAGTGTTGTCTGCAAGAGATCAGTTCTTCCGGCAGGACACCAGCAGGTGGGAGTGTTGTACACAGGGGGGGCATGTCAATACGGCAGAACACCACCAGGTAGGAGTGTTGTGGACAGCGGAACAGTCATTGCGACAGGTCGCCACCTGGTGGAAGTCATGTCTACACTGGACCTGTCCTTAAGGCAGGACACCACCAGGTGGGAGCGTTGTCCACATCTGATCTGTCATTACAACAGGACACCACCAGGTGGGAGTGTTGTCCACATCTGATCTATCATTACTGCAGGACACCACCAGGTGGCAGTATTGTCCACTGATGAACTGTCATTACGGCAGGACACCACAAGGTGGGAATGTTACACACAGGTCACATGTCATTGCGGTAGGACACCATCAGGTGGAAGTGTTCTCTACATCTGAACTGTCGTTACGGCAGGGTAACACCAGGTGGGAGTGCTGTCCACATCGCATTAGGGTTCGGGTTAGGTTGAGAGTATGCAGGCAGTGGGCAAATCGCACATCATCAGTAATGCATCCTCGGATCGTCAGGTGTTTTGGGCCTTTAATCATTAGACGTCCTCCCCGAGGTGGCCCAGCTGGGTCTGTTCAGACCCTGCTTGTGTTTTTCCCAGGGAGCAAGATAATGAGAGGCATGTAATTCTGAGGGTAATGATATTTTTGAACATCTTTACCTGGCATCTGTATGCCCGGGATTGCATGGCTTAAATTGACAGTGTTTAAGGGGCATTCAGCATAACTGGCACCTGAGTTTAGCACGGACTTGTCTGTCATCCCATCTTGGGTTTAATTTACTGGTTCTCTCTCGCCTTGTGTGTATCTGGGCTTTCTTATTGGCACTTCGACGACTGGGAGAATGAAGAGCTTGTCACTGAAAGGTTAGGTTGAGATTATGCGGGCAGTGGGTGAATCAGCCCTCATGTGCTTTTTGATCTCATCACTTCAGATTCAGTTTCAAGCGACCCTGCCTCTTTGATCTGGCCCATGTCTTCATTAACCAGATCCAACACTTGCCTTTGTTGAATCTTGCCCTTCTTGACAAAGGATATCTGGTTTGTGGGGGTTTAGCAAGGGTTAATTGGGGTGTGTTTAGGGTTTGTGGGGCTGCAGCCTGGGTTAATCGGGAAGTGCCTTGAGTTTGTGGGGGTGTGTACCCCTTCTGGGCTTTAGGATTAGGTTTGAGTTTTGGGCTGGTGGATGTATATTTTTGGCTGGGAGATGTCAGACTGCAGAGTATGGAGTGGTGATGTATGAAATGCTATGGCGGATGAGCTGGTATGGTGAAGCCAGTTTAATCTGGCCCATACCTTTCATTATCGTGGTCCGACACCACATGGTTCAATGAACCAGGTGTGCACTGGGACACATCGTCAGTAATGCATCCGCTGATCATCAGGTGTTTCAGGCTATCAAACACTATTTACCCTCCCCGAAGTGGCCCAACAGTGTCCGGTTCAGACACTGCTTGAGTTTTTCCCATGAACCAGGATAATCAGAGGCATGTAATTCTGAGGGTAATGATATTTTTAAACATCATTACCTGGCTTTTGTAATTGCATGGGTTTAATTGACAGCATGTACTGGGCATTCAGCAGAATTGCACCTGAGTTTAGTACTGACTTGTTTTTTGAGCCTCGTCTTGGCTTTAATTTACTGGTTCTCTCTCGCCTTGTGGGTATCTGGGCTTTATTATTGGCATTTCGTGGGCCAGGAGAATGAAGAGCGTGTCACTGTCAGGTTACATTGAGAGTATGCGCGCAGTGGGCGAATCAACCCTCTTGTGCTTTTTGATCTCGTCACTTGAGATTCAGTTTCATGTGACCCTGCCACTTTCAACTGTACCATGCCTTCATTAGCCAGGTCCAGGACTTGCTTTTGTTCAATCTGGCCTCTCCTGACATAGGGCATCACATTAGGATTAGGGTTAGGTTGCAGAACCATCATTGCAACAAGACTCCAGCAGGTGGGAGTTCTGTCCTCACCTGACCCGTCATTGTCACAGGACACCACCAGGTGGGAGTGCTGTCTTCACCGGAGATGTCATTGCGGCAGGACATCACCAGGTTGGAGTGTTGTCTGCATTGGAACCGTCATTGAGGCAAGGCACCACTGGCAGGGAGTATTGCCCACATCTAATCTGTTGTTATGGCAGGACACCACCAGGTGGGAATATTGTCCACATCTGATCTGTCATTGTGGCAGGACACCAGAAGATGGGAATGTTGTTTACAACGGATCAGTCCTTGCAACAGGACACCAGCAGTTGGATGTGTTGTACACAGGGGGGCATGTCAATACGGCAGAACACCACCAGGTCGGAGAGTTGTGGACAGCGGAACAGTCATTGGCGACAGGTCGCCACCAGGTGGAAGTCATGTCTACACTGGACCTGTCATTAAGGCAGGACAACACCAGGTGGGAGCGTTGTCCACATCTGATCTATCATTACTGCAGGACACCACCAGGTGGCAGTATTGTCCACTGATAAACTGTCATTATGGCAGGACACCACAAGGTGGGAGTGTTGTCTACAAGGGATCAGTCCTTGCAGCAGGTGGAAGTGTTGTACACAGCCAAACTGTCATTGCAGAAGGCGGATCAGTCCTTGCAGCAGGTGGAAGTGTTGTCTGCAAGAGATCAGTTCTTCCGGCAGGACACCAGCAGGTGGGAGTGTTGTCCACACCAAAACTGACATTGCGGCAGGACACCACAAGGTGGGAATGTTATACACAGTGCACATGTCATTGCGGTAGGACACCATCAGGTGGAAGTGTTGTCTACATCTGAACTGTCGTTACGGCAGGGCAACACCAGGTGGGAGTGTTGTCCACATCGCATTAGGGTTAGAGTTAGGTTGAGAGTATGCAGGCAGTGGGCAAAACACACATCATCAGTAATGCACCCTCAGATCGTCAGGTGTTTCGGGCCTTTAATCATTAGACGTCCTCCCCGAGGTGGCCCAGCTGGGTCTGTTCAGACCCTGCTTGTGTTTTTTCCAGGGAGCAAGATAATGAGAGGCATGTAATTCTGAGGGTAATGATATTTTTGAACATCCTTACCTGGCATCAGTCTGCCCGGGATTGCATGGCTTAAATTGACAGTGTTTAAGAGGCATTCAGCATAACTGCACCTGAGTTTTGGTACTGACTTGTTTTCTGTAGCCCCATCTTGGGTTTAATTTACTGCTTCTCCCTTGCCTTGTTGTTACCTGGACTTTCTTATTGGCATTGTGTGGGCAGGGAGAATAAAGAGCATGTCACTGTAAGGTTAGGTTGAGACTATGCAGGTAGTGAGTGAATCAGCCCTCTTCTGCTTTTTGATCTCGTCACTTGAGATTCAGTTTTGTGCGACCCTGCCACTTTGAACTAGCCCACGGCTTCATTAGCCATGTCCAGCACTTGCTTTTGTTGTAACTGGCTCCTCCTGACATAGGACATCGCATTAGGGTTAGGGTTAGGTTGCAGAACCGTCATTGCGACAAGACACCACCAGGTGGGAGTTCTGTCCTCACCTGACCCTTCATTGTTACAGGACACCACCAGATTGGAGTGTTGTCTACATTGGAACCGTCATTGTGGCAAGGCACCACTAGCAGGGAGTATTGCCCACATCTAATCTGTTGTTACGGCAGGACACCACCAGGTGGGAGCATTGTCCACATCTGATCTGTCATTGTGGCAGGACACCAGAAGATGGGAGTGTTGTTTACAATGGATCAGCCCTTGCAACAGGACACCAGCAGGTGGGAGTGTTGTACACAGGGGGCATGTCAATACGGCAGAACACCACCAGGTCGGAGTATTGTGGACAGCGGAACAGTCATTGCGACAGGTCACCACCAGGTGGATGTATGTCTACACTGGACCTGTCATTAAGGCAGGACAACACCAGGTGGGAGCGTTGTCCACATCTGATCTGTCATTATGACAGGACACCACCAGGTGGGAGTGTTGTCCACATCTGATCTGTCATTACTGCAGGACACCACCAGGTGGCACTATTGTCCACTGATGAACTGTCATTATGGCAGGACACCACAAGGTGGGAGAGTTGTCTACAAGGGATCAGTCCTTGCAGCAGGACATCTGCAGGTGGAAGTGTTGGACACAGCCAAACTGTCATTGCAGAAGGCACCACAAGGTGAAAGTGTTGTCTGCAAGAGATCAGTTCTTCCGGCAGGACACCAGCAGATGGGAGTGTTGTCCACACCAAAACTGACATCGCGGCACAATGTGGGAATGTTATACACAGCGCACATGTCATTGCGGTAGCACACCACCGGGTGGGAGTGTTGTCCACTGATACAGCAGGACACCGCCAGGTGGAAATATTGTCTACATTTGATCTGTCATTGCGGCAGAATACAACCAGGTGGGACTGTTATCTACGGCGGACCTGCCATTTTGGGAGGACACCACCAAGTGGGAGTGCTGCCCACAGTCAGACTTGCAGAGGGATACCACCAGGTGTGAATTTTGTCCATAGTGGACCTGTCATTGTGCCAGGACAACA